>NC_090728.1:55520520-55523020 GCF_036898095.1 Palaemon carinicauda | reverse complement strand
ATTGCCAACATCTATAAGGTCCACTATCAACAATAGTCCAGGCAATAACAACTATGACAGGACTGATATAGCTGAAGGTCAAAACAGGGATTATCTCCTGACAGAACCAGAGCCAGTAATCCCACCAAACATCCCGGCGAGGCAGAGGCCACCACCCAATAGGATTAACGGTCTCCGCCCTAGGGCGGTTCTTAACCAGTGAAGATAGAATCTCGTAGCAGGACTCCGTATATAAGCCATCAAAACAACACCTGCATTTCAGTTCACTCTTGACAATGAGCAGAAAACCTTCTCACTGCTCGAAACCGGTTGAGTCGAAGGATGTGTTAAACTTAACACCACGTAATTTATAAATTTTGTATAAAAGTGACAATTACTTTGTGTGCACTAACATTGTGATAGTGTTTTATACTTTGTACATATTATCTGTACTTTTACAATGTGTTGTGATATATTAAAGACAAATTGTGAATGATATGGTCTTCATCACCTTCCTATTGATATGTCCCTTTCCCAGTTACTGACGGATTGTTCAAATGAAGAGAAGAAGATAATAAGAACAATAGAAAAAGTTAATTACAAGATTAACGCCACTGAGGCAGCAATCACTTTTAATAAAACCTGCTTAAAAGAGGGTCTACTCCCAAAATATACAAATTTTAGACTGCATGACCCCTCAGCACGTAATGACCCGCGGACTAGTGCTTTCAGGAGATCTCTCCTTCGCCGGCAATTGGATACTAAACTGCATGAAAAGAAAGATCTATATGCACGCCTTGCTCGTCTGCAGAGTGAATGGGCTGAAATCCAGAACATCGCCATTGATCAAGCACGCCCTTCTGGAGAGGTCCCGGAATACATTGTGAGAGAGGAACAAGACAATCTAGACGACAGTATTATTGAAGAAAGTGATGAAAGGCAATCTGATGATAATGATCAACAAAGGAATCACCTTACCTACCCAGAAAATATCTCTTACCTCCTTAATAAACTAAAAGAGAAAGACCAACGAAATCGGACCAAAACTGTAATAAGAAAACTCATTAATATCAATGGAGGCAAACTTAGGATCCCAGAAAAGAGGCAAGAGTATGTAAATCTCACCAATTACGTTCCCACGCCTGCTCAAGAAGAAATATTATGTTTAGGCCTTAATTGCCACTACATGACCAAACCAAGACCGACTGACAAGAGATTGGAAATCGAGCTCCTCCTTGACACCATACAAGAAAATGAACGTAGAGGTGCCCTACGGACGACTGATGCCCTCCAACCCCTACTCTTGGCAGAAGCCCTCACTGACCGTGGCCAATACCGGAGTGGGATTGTCACGAAGGAGATGAGAGATGCTGCCAAGGCTCTTAGATTGCAAGAAGGCATCACTGTACGCCGTGCAGATAAAACTGCCGCCTTCGTTCTCATAAATACAGAGGAGTACCATGAGAAACTAGATCAAATTTTGGCTGATACCTCAAAATTTGAACGATTGTCCCGCAACCCCACTGAGGATATCAAGAGGGAAGCAAACAGCATTATACAAACCATTAATGCTGCCACCAACGCCGTCCATTTGCCACCTATTTCAGGTGATTTTGGGCTCGGCTACTTATACGGAAATGTAAAAACGCACAAGCAAGGGAACCCTCTCAGGCCTATTATCAGCCAGTGCCCTGCCCCTACATACCAGCTTGCTAAGAGACTGAACACCTTACTCACACCCTATATCCCCAATAAATATTGTGTGACATCATCAGCAGAATTCCTAGAAAAACTGAGAAATTCCACAAGTGACGGAGTTATTGCCTCCATGGATGTCGAGTCCCTATTTACTAACGTTCCCGTGAATGAAACAATAAAATTCATAATGGACAGAGTTTATAGGGATACAACGACACCCACCCTCAACATCCCCGAGGCCTCTCTCCGTGCACTATTAGAAATATGCACCAAGAAAGCCCCTTTCACTACCCATAAGGGCCATATATTTATTCAGAAAGATGGAGTCGCTATGGGGTCCCCTTTAGGCGTCCTCTTTGCTAATTTTTATATGGGAGTAGTCGAGGAGAGAGTTTTTCGAAAAATCAGTAAACCAGACCTCTATGTACGCTACATTGACGATACTTTCATAAAAACGGCCAATCAGGAGAGCATAGAAGAACTTCGCCGAATTTTCGAGGAATGCAGCTCGCTCAGGTTCACCCTAGAGCACAGCCTCCAAGGACGTCTCCCCTTCCTTGATGTCCTTGTAGAAACAAGCAATGATAGTTTTAGTACCTCGGTGTACGTAAAACCAACGAATCTCGGCCTATGTCTGAATGGTGACAGCGAGTGCCCTAGTCGGTATAAAACTGCCACCATTAAGGCTTTTATTCGGAGAGCCATTTCTCACTGTTCTTCGTGGAGAGGCACCCACGAGGAACTTGGCAGAGTTACTAAAATTCTGGTGAATAATGGCTTCACGAATAAGGACATTAATGGGCAAATTAAAAAAGAAATCGAG
>NC_090728.1:55513020-55515520 GCF_036898095.1 Palaemon carinicauda | reverse complement strand
AATGCATTTTTATTGCACCCTGTTGCACGTGGCAAGATAATCTCTTAGAAAGACGCATCGTCGTCATCCCGATGTAGGTGCCAGGACATTCCTGGACGGGGCATTTATATCGGTACACTACGTTCGTCTTTTTCAAGTCATCTTGCATGGCGGGGGCAGGGTTGTTTTTCATTATCAAGTCTCGTGTTTTTGCTGATTGGTAATAAATTATGAGGTTGATTTCAGTATCCTCTGCGTTGGCAAAAACGTTGTTTTTTATTATATTTTTCATAATCTTTTCTTCTTCGTTGTAGTTTACGCTCATAATGCCTTTATAGTAAAGATTTATTTTTGCTGGCGTGTTGGTATCATTAGGGCCTTCATTCTGGTACCATTTCTCGATTTCTTTTTTAATTTGCCCATTAATGTCCTTATTCGTGAAGCCATTATTCACCAGAATTTTATCTTGCCACGTGCAACAGGGTGCAATAAAAATGCATTGCCTCCAAAAACATAATTTCATGACAACAAGGGAGCATATAGTGAAAAATGTAACAATCATCGGCCATGCCCCTGACAGTAGACGTCTCCGGATAATGGAAGCTATTTTTATTCAACAACAAAGACCTAACCTCAACACCACGCAAGAAGGGACCTTATTGCCAACATCTATAAGGTCCACTATCAACAATAGTCCAGGCAATAACAACTATGACAGGACTGATATAGCTGAAGGTCAAAACAGGGATTATCTCCTGACAGAACCAGAGCCAGTAATCCCACCAAACATCCCGGCGAGGCAGAGGCCACCACCCAATAGGATTAACGGTCTCCGCCCTAGGGCGGTTCTTAACCAGTGAAGATAGAATCTCGTAGCAGGACTCCGTATATAAGCCATCAAAACAACACCTGCATTTCAGTTCACTCTTGACAATGAGCAGAAAACCTTCTCACTGCTCGAAACCGGTTGAGTCGAAGGATGTGTTAAACTTAACACCACGTAATTTATAAATTTTGTATAAAAGTGACAATTACTTTGTGTGCACTAACATTGTGATAGTGTTTTATACTTTGTACATATTATCTGTACTTTTACAATGTGTTGTGATATATTAAAGACAAATTGTGAATGATATGGTCTTCATCACCTTCCTATTGATATGTCCCTTTCCCAGTTACTGACGGATTGTTCAAATGAAGAGAAGAAGATAATAAGAACAATAGAAAAAGTTAATTACAAGATTAACGCCACTGAGGCAGCAATCACTTTTAATAAAACCTGCTTAAAAGAGGGTCTACTCCCAAAATATACAAATTTTAGACTGCATGACCCCTCAGCACGTAATGACCCGCGGACTAGTGCTTTCAGGAGATCTCTCCTTCGCCGGCAATTGGATACTAAACTGCATGAAAAGAAAGATCTATATGCACGCCTTGCTCGTCTGCAGAGTGAATGGGCTGAAATCCAGAACATCGCCATTGATCAAGCACGCCCTTCTGGAGAGGTCCCGGAATACATTGTGAGAGAGGAACAAGACAATCTAGACGACAGTATTATTGAAGAAAGTGATGAAAGGCAATCTGATGATAATGATCAACAAAGGAATCACCTTACCTACCCAGAAAATATCTCTTACCTCCTTAATAAACTAAAAGAGAAAGACCAACGAAATCGGACCAAAACTGTAATAAGAAAACTCATTAATATCAATGGAGGCAAACTTAGGATCCCAGAAAAGAGGCAAGAGTATGTAAATCTCACCAATTACGTTCCCACGCCTGCTCAAGAAGAAATATTATGTTTAGGCCTTAATTGCCACTACATGACCAAACCAAGACCGACTGACAAGAGATTGGAAATCGAGCTCCTCCTTGACACCATACAAGAAAATGAACGTAGAGGTGCCCTACGGACGACTGATGCCCTCCAACCCCTACTCTTGGCAGAAGCCCTCACTGACCGTGGCCAATACCGGAGTGGGATTGTCACGAAGGAGATGAGAGATGCTGCCAAGGCTCTTAGATTGCAAGAAGGCATCACTGTACGCCGTGCAGATAAAACTGCCGCCTTCGTTCTCATAAATACAGAGGAGTACCATGAGAAACTAGATCAAATTTTGGCTGATACCTCAAAATTTGAACGATTGTCCCGCAACCCCACTGAGGATATCAAGAGGGAAGCAAACAGCATTATACAAACCATTAATGCTGCCACCAACGCCGTCCATTTGCCACCTATTTCAGGTGATTTTGGGCTCGGCTACTTATACGGAAATGTAAAAACGCACAAGCAAGGGAACCCTCTCAGGCCTATTATCAGCCAGTGCCCTGCCCCTACATACCAGCTTGCTAAGAGACTGAACACCTTACTCACACCCTATATCCCCAATAAATATTGTGTGACATCATCAGCAGAATTCCTAGAAAAACTGAGAAATTCCACAAGTGACGGAGTTATTGCCTCCATGGATGTCGAGTCCCTATTTACTAACGTTCCCGTGAATGAAACAATAAAATTCAT
>NC_090728.1:55480995-55488495 GCF_036898095.1 Palaemon carinicauda | reverse complement strand
GGATGATGGGGGTCGATAGGGGAGAGGTTTCAATTGAATGTTATATGTTACCTGTGAGACCTCTCTATCACCTCTCTAGCATCCTTTTTAGCCTTTCCATCCACTCTACCTGAATTAGAGGGAAGGATGAGAGAGCAATAGTCGATCAGGATAGTATCTGCAGTATTAATAAGAAAGAATACTGAGAGAGAGAGAGAGAGAGAGAGAGAGAGAGAGAGAGAGAGAGAGAGATTCTGATGGGGAGGAGTCGGCAGGTGCACTTGAATATAAAGAGATCAGAGAAAAGAATAAGAGAGATGTAGACTAGAATATCAACTTCTTAAATTGAAAGGCCTTAGAATTATTACAAATGACAAAATGCAACTTGAGACTGAATCGAAAGAAACATGTGCACAATAAAGACGAAGAAGAAGAAGAAGAAGAGAGAGAGAGAGAGAGAGAGAGAGAGAGAGAGATACATATATATACATATATAAACAGTGTATATATATATATATATATATATATAAATATATATATATATATAAATATATATATATGTATATATATATATATATATATATAAAGTAAGTTTCCAAGGGCACCAGCCACCCGTAGAGATACTACCGCTAGAGAATCATAGGGTCCTTTGACTGGTTACAGTTTTTTCCCTTTGCCTAGACAGACACCGAATAGTCTGGCCTATTCTTTACAGATTCTCCTCTTTCCTAATACACCCAACAACACTGAGATGGACATACAATTCTTCTTCACTCAAGGGGTTAACTACTGCATTCTAATTGTTCAGGGGCCACTTTCTTCTTTGTAAGGGTAAAAGAGATTCTTTAATTATACTAAGCATCTATTCTAGGAGAAGGGCACTCCAAATTCAAACCATTGTTCTTTAGTCTTGGGTAGTGCCATAGCCTCTGTACCCTGGTCTTCCACTGTCTTGGGTTAGGGTTCTCTTGCTTGAGGGTACACTCGGGCACACTTTTCTATCTAGTTTCTCTTCCTCTTGTTTTGTTAAAGTTTTTATAGTTTATGTAGGAAATATTTATTTTGCAGTTGTTACTATTCCTAAAATATTTTATTTCTCCTTATTTCCTTTCCTCACTGGGCTATTCTCCCTGTTTGGGGCCCCTGGGCTTATAGCATCCTGATCTTCCACCTAGGGTTGTAGCTTATCATTTACTATTAATAAAAATAATAATAATACACACACACATATATATATATATATATATTGCATCAATCATTTTAAAATTCCGAATGGTATCTCCTGTAATCACAGACATTAAATGGTCAGGAATATTTCCCATAATAAAAAAAAATTATTCCAGCCATATATTAAATGCGAACGATTTTGGATACTAATACTTTTTTTTCAGAACCAACGCAATTGCGAGATAAAATCTAATGTGGCTCTTGTTTGAAAAGCTTGTTTTCATAGAACTGCTGATTTCATCAATGAACCTTCCAAATCAAAACTACGATCGTTTAATCGTTAGTAAATGATAACTTGGTCAACAGCGGTCCGCAAATTATCAGTTTGAGTTGCGTAATTAAATTGAACAATTTCATGACGTTCATATTTCTTGCTTGTTGGTTTTTATGTTTAATTATATTTCTGTTAAGTGAATAATTTTACCACATCTTGGAATATATAATGAGAATATGCTTTTCTTCCTCCTCCTCTTCCTCATTATTATTATTATTATTATTATTATTATTATTATTATTATTATTATTATTATTATTATTATTATTATTATTATTATCAGACCAAAAACCTAGAAAAGTTCGACATATTCCTTATAATATACAGTAATGATTTTTTTCCTTTGAATATTTCAATTGAGTTTCAAATTCCATAAGATAATTAATAAAATGTATGCTAAACTTACCTTATGAAAAATATAACTCTATTTATCTCCCCATTACCTATCTCAATGAGTTTAATATTGAACTTAACGGCAAATAATAGGATAGAAGATTTCTAGTTAAGAAAGAAGAGAGGAGGATGGGAAAAAGGTGAAGTATTATTTTTATGCTCGAATATGGCAACACTCCGTCGCTGGGTTTAATACCACAACAAATGTTGATTGGTTTTGTTAATATGCCTTAATCTACGATAATATCTTTGTATATCTTTCACCGGTCATGCAGTTAGCTTAAATACCCGATTAGTTTCCTGGTGAGCTCTCCAGATACATTGCTTGTTGTTTTTGTTGCTAATGCAAGTCGAGGATTGCACAAAGAAAGTCTTCTTTGATTGGAACATATGGTAAAGAGCTTAGTTTAAGAATACCCACGGAGAAGTTTATTAGTTTTCAAGCTATGTAAAGAAAAAGGTTTATTTTCATGAATTATCTGAAAAATAAGAAACAACGAATTTCGATCAATTCAAAATCTAATTGACAATATTCTCTATTCATTATACCTCTGTTTCTTTATTATTGTTATTTAATATAAAAGAAGAATATTCTACAATCTTGATGTTTTTAGTTATTGCATGTAGTTATGAAACACCAAAATAAGTATACAATACATCACAACTATTCTCGACAAAATACACTAGTGCAATTCTTGTATAATTTTCACTTTTATTCATTATTGAAAAAACTAATATTGTTTTAGGGAATCAAATAAGTGTGAAATAGCATTGACACTCCCTGTTATTGTACCAGACATTTGATCAGAAATTTAATGGAGAAAGTTCTGTTCAAAGCTGCTACTTACGGGATAACATTCCTTTAATCCCTCTTAAGGCAGTGTTTTTTTACACCAAAAATTAACCAGGGTTAATTAAAGGAGACAATTAACCCTTGTTTTTTATTTTTAGAAATATCGTATAGATAATCCATTATACAAATTTATAATTAAAATAAAATTCATATAGAAAGAAGGACCATGATAATACTATTAATAAAAATGTAAAAAATGATGATTATAATAAGGAAGAAAAAGGGTGTACCTCTAAAAATAGTATCACTAAATTTAATGGAGTAGGATGATCATACTGCAGTAATTGGTATATAGTTTTATTTCGATATTCTGAGAGATTTCCTCATAACATTGCCACTGGATGATCAAGATGTAAGTACCATGTTTGTTTACCATTGCATTATAATTGTGAAGGTTTCCGTCACAATACTGGAATAACAAAAGACTTCGTCACAAAATAAGATAGTGTAAGAAGATGCGTATAATCCCATTTGACTCTAGATATAGCATATGCCATTTCCACTGCTAAAAACAGTTAAGGTAAAATGGTCGTCAATTTCTATTATGTCATACAATACTTAGATTTAAAATCTTCATTCATTAACTAAGCTGTTTTAAAGGCTTATAATTTAATATGAAATTTACAACTTACTTAAAACTATAAGTTATATGAATTTAGCTGAATTTGACTAACACTTCGAACTCATTTTGTAAAAATTTAAGGGTTCTTTACATTATCACATGTAGTAAAACATTGCACAAACATTTATAAATTATGAGAACATCATGCTCACATACAATAGTGCTTCTACAGTATATATGGACTATCTAACCAAAAGTATCAATTAACAATTAAAAAGGTCAGGAGCTATTGTTATAAGAACTTAGAGTCGAATACAAAAAAATAGATCTTTTAAGCGAAGTATTCCTCAGTACCCAGAGTTTAAAACTTTTAAACTAATTAACTTAGTTTGAGGTAATTTGCATAGTTTCCAAGTACATTTTTAAAGCTAATTATAAATGTAAGGTAATTTCGTTTTTACTAGCTTCAAAATTATGGAAATTTGAAAAGTTCTAAGGTAATCTAAGTTGAAAAGCAGCAGCATCTAAGGTAATGGCCACATACTCAAGTTTAAACCCTGGCACTGACCACCAAGTCATCCTGATTTAGAATAGCAACATTCTCTCTTTTCTGGAGTATTGTTCTCAGTCAAAGGACTGCCGTGTTTTCGACAGTGTTCTTCACCTATCAAAGAGGATGAATTAAAGACTTGAACTTATTGCTTGTATGTTCATTATTTTATACAATGCTGCCTCCGAGATTATATTTCGTCAAATCAACAAAACCTTGGTTTTAGAGAATAGTTTGATTGCCATTAATAATAACAATAATAATAATAATAATAATAATAATAATAATAATAATAATAATAATAATAATAATGATAATAGTAATAATAGTAACTGAAAATCTCTCTCTCTCTCTCTCTCTCTCTCTCTCTCTCTCTCTCTTCTTCTTCTTCTTCTTCTTCTTCTTCTTTGTTCCTAAGCTATTTGTTACTGTCGTTTCATTATACGTTAATTTTTACCTCTCTTGACGTCAGTATAAAGGGGAGAAACAAAGGTTTTTGTCATTAGCAGGGCCGTTGAAATTTCTAAAATCCCTCAAAACATGATTTCAATTTCCATTATTTCTATAATTATTGCTACTTCTGCCACTGAAGGATCAACACTTTTTAATTAACTTGAATTGATTCATGTAAACTTCAAAGAATAAAAGTGAGGAGTTTGCTATTTATTTGAACGGGGTTTAATAGCATTGGGAAATATTAGTATTCTTTAGCAGAGCGAAAATACTTTGTGATGTCGAACCTAAAAACAGCAAAGCTTTTCGCTTCAAACTCGCATTATAGTTCCCCGAAACATACAAAACTCTCTTCATCTCTCACTTCATGGTCAAATGAGATTGAATGAGAAAATTTATCAAGGGTATTTGCATAACTGTATTTAATTGTGGTTTCACTATTTAGATTGATAGAAAAAATACCAATGCAGTTGAAAGGTCACTCATGAATGGCAGAGTTAAGGGACATTGACAATTCCTTAGTAGGATAATTCCCTAGAGACCTAGAGACTGAATATATATATATATATATATATATATACTCGTGTATATATATATATATATATATACTCGTGTGTATATATATATATATATATATAAAATATATATGTATATATATATATGTTTATATTTATATGTATGTATATATACATATATATATATATATATAAATATATATACATATATATGTATATATTTGTATGTATATATATATATACTCATGTGTATATATATATATATATATATGTGTGTATATATATATATATATATACATATATATGTGTATATATATATATATATATATATGATCAGTGGCTAAGACCGTGTTCCACCTAAGCTAGGACCAGGCAAGACTAGGTAATGGGTGTTGATGACTCATTAGGTAGAACTCCAGGCTTCCCAGTAGCTCACAAGGACGGAGAGTTTGTATACACTGCAAGACATTATTGAGATTGAGTGAGTCTCGAACCCCAGTCCAGCTAATCGCCAGGTATGGACGTTTCCAATAACCCACCACTATCCTGAGGTTACTAGCTTTGATCTTATATGAATTGAAGAGTTTATTTATAGTATTTATGTATATTTGCATATGTGTATAAAGATTAATAATATTCATAAAAGACATATTAATATCTTACATTTAGAACCTAATGGTGAATTACTCCTGAACGATGATTAAGTGTTGCGTAAATTGCAAGCATTTTACTTTTGCAATTGAATTGCTCAAGTGAATTGATCACACCAGAACTTTCTTGCTTCAATACATTTAATAATTCTAGATATAAGTCTTTTCTAACGATGGTGAGGGATGTGGTAGTTTAAGGCTACTTTCACCTTTATGAAATTAACCATTGATATAAGGTAGTGTACAAATACTGTATTATGCAGAAAATGAATATAAATTCCAGAATTATAGGAATGGGAAAAATCATTTGGTAATGCCAATAAAATCTTAATAGTTGAGTGTATTATTAATCAGATAATTTAAGATCATTATTAATGTCATGGCTAATACGAAATATACTATAACAAAAAAAATCCTTTCGTTCCACTTCCTTTGTTATTCACAATTATCAGGTTGATATTTCATCAGATCTCGATATCAAACATCGATAGAGATTCCGTAACTTTATCAAGTTCCAGAACTTCAACAAACACATTTTCCCTCCTCCTTTGACATTCAAATCTTTGACTCTGATCGAAATGTAAATTAGGTTTTCTCCTTCATCAATACTCCGGGTGGTCTGGTTACCTAAAATTTCTCTTGGATCGATAATACGCTATATTGTTATTTTTGTTATTTTTATGAGAAAAATGTTACAAACTAGAAAAAGTATAATCCTTCAAACCCGAGGGCTCAAACAGAGAGTACAGTCCAGTTTAAAAGTTTATAGGTCGCTCACGAATGTTAGAAAAAAACTAGTGAGATTGTCGTATCAAGCAGGACAAAGCCCTATATACTGACCATATATATAAATATATATATACACACACACACACACACACATATATATATATATATATACATACTGTATATATACATGTATATATGTGTGTATATATATATATATATGTGCGTGTGTGTGTATATATACTGTATATATATATATATATATATATGTGTGTGTGTGTGTGTGTATATATATACTGTATATATAAATATATATATATATATATATACTGTATATATATATGTATATATATATGTATGTATATATATACATACATATATATATATATATATATATAAAATATATGTATGTATGGATATATATATGTATATATATATATAAATGTATATATATATGTATGTATATATATATATATATACACGCATATATATATATATATATACAGTGTATATATATATATATATATATACGCATATATATATATATATATTTATATATATATATATATATATACAGTGTATATATATATATATATATATATTTATATATACATATACATATATGATCAGCGTACAAGTGCCCCCTCCACCCAAGCTAGGACCAAGGAGGGTCAGGCAATGGCTGCTGCTAACTCAGCAGATAGATCTATAGGCTTCCCAAAGGATGGTGAGGTTGCACTGACCAATGAAACTAAAGAGTTTGAGCGGAGTCGAACACCAGTCTGGTGTTCACTAGTCCGGGACGTTACTATATTGGCCACCCTAACCTGCAGGAAAAAGAAAAGAAAAGCAAAGAATAAACTTATATAAGAAACATTTGAATAACATGAAATTTATTAAGATCATTAACAAACGCTGAATGGGTATAAGTATATAACTATGAAATTAAACTTTTACCTACCCATCCTAATGTTCAGATATCTTTGAAGGTACAAATTTTTATGTTTATTCCGTAATTAAGGAATTATGATTTTACATGATACTGTTTGAAGTACTAATTGAAGCAGCTTTAACTGGTATTCATGGAATTAAACATTTCTTTCATGATTACGATGATACAGCTTGATTTTGGCTTTCGGAAGGCAAGACAATCTGTCTACTCTACTTCTCTAAAACAATCTTTTCTTTTGATTTCTATTAAGAACCTCATTTTAAGTAGCCTCATTACACTCGCTAAGCCACCTTTTCCTACAATTACTCGGTGGTAGTTTTTGATCCTTGGAGTAATGGTTCTTTCTCTCTACTACCAAAGTTTCTA
>NC_090728.1:55466348-55468848 GCF_036898095.1 Palaemon carinicauda | reverse complement strand
ACACCGAGGTACTAAAACTATCATTGCTTGTTTCTACAAGGACATCAAGGAAGGGGAGACGTCCTTGGAGGCTGTGCTCTAGGGTGAACCTGAGCGAGCTGCATTCCTCAAAAATTCGGCGAAGTTCTTCTATGCTCTCCTGATTGGCCGTTTTTTATGAAAGTATCGTCAATGTAGCGTACATAGAGGTCTGGTTTACTGATTTTTCGAAAAACTCTCTCCTCGACTACTCCCATATAAAAATTAGCAAAGAGGACGCCTAAAGGGGACCCCATAGCGACTCCATCTTTCTGAATAAATATATGGCCCTTATGGGTAGTGAAAGGGGCTTTCTTGGTGCATATTTCTAATAGTGCACGGAGAGAGGCCTCGGGGATGTTGAGGGTGGGTGTCGTTGTATCCCTATAAACTCTGTCCATTATGAATTTTATTGTTTCATTCACGGGAACGTTAGTAAATAGGGACTCGACATCCATGGAGGCAATAACTCCTTCACTTGGGCTGAAATCCAGAACATCGCCATTGATCAAGCACGCCCTTCTGGAGAGGTCCCGGAATACATTGTGAGAGAGGAACAAGACAATCTAGACCACAGTATTATTGAAGAAAGTGATGAAAGGCAACCTGATGATAATGATCAACAAAGGAATCACCTTACCTACCCAGAAAATATCTCTTACCTCCTTAATAAACTAAAAGAGAAAGACCAACGAAATCGGACCAAAACTGTAATAAGAAAACTCATTAATATCAATGGAGGCAAACTTAGGATCCCAGAAAAGAGGCAAGAGTATGTAAATCTCACCAATTACGTTCCCACGCCTGCTCAAGAAGAAATATTATGTTTAGGCCTTAATTGCCACTACATGACCAAACCAAGACCGACTGACAAGAGATTGGAAATCGAGCTCCTCCTTGACACCATACAAGAAAATGAACGTAGAGGTGCCCTACGGACGACTGATGCCCTCCAACCCCTACTCTTGGCAGAAGCCCTCACTGACCGTGGCCAATACCGGAGTGGGATTGTCACGAAGGAGATGAGAGATGCTGCCAAGGCTCTTAGATTGCAAGAAGGCATCACTGTACGCCGTGCAGATAAAACTGCCGCCTTCGTTCTCATAAATACAGAGGAGTACCATGAGAAACTAGATCAAATTTTGGCTGATACCTCAAAATTTGAACGATTGTCCCGCAACCCCACTGAGGATATCAAGAGGGAAGCAAACAGCATTATACAAACCATTAATGCTGCCACCAACGCCGTCCATTTGCCACCTATTTCAGGTGATTTTGGGCTCGGCTACTTATACGGAAATGTAAAAACGCACAAGCAAGGGAACCCTCTCAGGCCTATTATCAGCCAGTGCCCTGCCCCTACATACCAGCTTGCTAAGAGACTGAACACCTTACTCACACCCTATATCCCCAATAAATATTGTGTGACATCATCAGCAGAATTCCTAGAAAAACTGAGAAATTCCACAAGTGAAGGAGTTATTGCCTCCATGGATGTCGAGTCCCTATTTACTAACGTTCCCGTGAATGAAACAATAAAATTCATAATGGACAGAGTTTATAGGGATACAACGACACCCACCCTCAACATCCCCGAGGCCTCTCTCCGTGCACTATTAGAAATATGCACCAAGAAAGCCCCTTTCACTACCCATAAGGGCCATATATTTATTCAGAAAGATGGAGTCGCTATGGGGTCCCCTTTAGGCGTCCTCTTTGCTAATTTTTATATGGGAGTAGTCGAGGAGAGAGTTTTTCGAAAAATCAGTAAACCAGACCTCTATGTACGCTACATTGACGATACTTTCATAAAAACGGCCAATCAGGAGAGCATAGAAGAACTTCGCCGAATTTTTGAGGAATGCAGCTCGCTCAGGTTCACCCTAGAGCACAGCCTCCAAGGACGTCTCCCCTTCCTTGATGTCCTTGTAGAAACAAGCAATGATAGTTTTAGTACCTCGGTGTACGTAAAACCAACGAATCTCGGCCTATGTCTGAATGGTGACAGCGAGTGCCCTAGTCGGTATAAAACTGCCACCATTAAGGCTTTTATTCGGAGAGCCATTTCTCACTGTTCTTCGTGGAGAGGCACCCACGAGGAACTTGACAGAGTTACTAAAATTCTGGTGAATAATGGCTTCACGAATAAGGACATTAATCGGCAAATTAAAAAAGAAATCGAGAAATGGTACCAGAATGAAGGCCCTAATGATACCAACAAGCCAGCAAAAATAAATCTTTACTATAAAGGCATTATGAGCGTAAACTACAACGAAGAAGAAAAGATTATGAAAAATATAATAAAAAACAACGTTTTTTGCCACGGCAGAGGATACTGAAATCAACCTCATAATTTATTACCAATCAGCAAAACACGAGACTTGATAATGAAAAACAACCCTGCCCCCGCCATGCAAGATGACTTGAAAAAGACGAACGTAGTGTACCGATATAAATGCCCCGTCCAGGAATGTCCTGGCAC
>NC_090728.1:55420710-55423210 GCF_036898095.1 Palaemon carinicauda | reverse complement strand
ATTCAACCAAAACTAAACCTAGATAACTCTGCTTTCAGCAGAAAAGTGTTTTAAGTACTATTTATAATTTTAAATTATCTTATTTTTCTCAAGTATTTTACCAATGTTTTTTATTATTTGTATCAATGTATGTTTTTAACTTTACAGAACCTGATGATGGACAAATTGTCCGAAACGTTGAAATAAAGGTGATTGGATGAAGATGATGTTTCAATTTGTGCTTGCACTACAGTTCCTCATTAAACTGCGTTTCCCCTCGTCTGAGAATTACAGAACTACCATTTTAAGAAGATATGGACAAGAAGCACTACGAGGCGTAAGAAGATGGGAAAAAAGCCTTCAGAGATGGGAAAAAAACAAACTTGATATTTTATTTCTGGAAAGATGTCTTCAGTATGGCTGTATACCAAAATTTGTTCAGTTTAAGTTGTACAGGCGGCAGCTACAGCGAAGACGATTCTACAAAGATTGGCAGACTTTCTTAATCGAGAATGAACTTCGACAAAACAAGAAAAACGACACCAAGCTGTATCAAGATTTATTATCATGTCACGATAGTATTAGGAGCCAAATTTCATTTTTAGATTTTAACCATATTTTACATTGTATCCATAAGGACTGTGAACTTTATAAAAACAAAGTATGTCTAACCCATGCTAAAAAACTTTTTAAACTAGGCGGTTTCTATAAACCACCATCTTGTAATGGCAATAAAGTCGTGTACAACCTCTCTAACTACCAACTAAAAAAAAGAGAAAAATACCTATTATCCTTTGGACTTGACCATTGCCTCAAACCAAAACTCGATCATATTAAAATGAAAGTAAGTATGGAAATATTTGCAAACAAAGTAAACAGACTAAACAACGACAACTGTTCTGATAAAGAAGCTGTCTATAAAGAAATGCAAGACCTATTCAGTAATATATTAGAAGAATACAAGAAAGAAATCCAGGTACCATTGTTTGATCAAAATGACATAAAAATACTAAGAAATCTAAGTGAAAACAAAGACATTATATTTTCTAAACCAGACAAAGGGAAAGGTATTACCATCATGAATAAAAGTGATTATGTAGAGAAAATGATGAATATTCTTAACAATCCATTGCAATTTGAAAAAAGTAAAAAAGACCCTTTCAAAAATACTCTTCTGCTAGAAGACAAGGTTAACAGACTACTAAGTTATCTTAAAAAAGGTAAACATATAACAGATGAAGAGTATAAACATTTGTATGCTTCGGGTCGCAATCCTGGTATCTTATATGGTTTGCCAAAAATACATAAAGAGAATATTCCTTTAAGACCAGTGCTATCGTCAATCAATACACCAAATTTTAGTTTAGCAAAATTTATGATTCCTAATATAGAAGAATGGGCAAAGAATGAATATACCTTGGAAAATTCATATGCATTTTTTGATACTATAAAAAATTTTAGACTAAAAAAAAATTATTATATGGCAAGCTTTGACATCGAAAGCTTATATACAAATATCCCCACAAAAGAAGTTATTGAAATCGTAGCAAATAAATTGTACAAGGATAATAACAACTTTAGAAACCTGAGTAAATCTAAATTTATTGATATATTAAACATTATTGTTCAAGATTCATTTTTTATTTTTAACAAAGAGTATTACAAACAAAAAGATGGACTACCTATGGGGAATCCTATTTCGGCAACTTTGGCCAATATTTTCTTATGTTTTCACGAGACTGAATGGTTGGAAAATTGTCCTTTAAGTTTTAAGCCTGTGTTGTATAGAAGGTATGTGGATGACACATTTATTATTTTTAAGCAAAAAAATGACGCAATCAAGTTTTTTAATTATTCAAATTCTCAACACAGTAATATCAAGTTCACCATGGAAGAAGAAAACGAAGGTAAAATGCCCTTTTTGGACGTATTAGTAACTAAAACTTCTGACCTTAAAATGCACATGGAAGTTTATAGAAAGCCCACTTTTACTGGTCTTGGTTTAAATTTTTTAAGTGAGTGTAATTTAAGATACAAGATGAACAGTATTAATACTCTCATTAATAGAGCATATAAACTTTCATCAAATTATTTTAACTTTCATAAAGAAATTACATTTTTAAAGGAATTCTTCAACAACAATGGTTACCAGGATAATTTATTTTACAAAAAAGTACAAATTTTTCTTAACAAAATCAATAATGTTGATACCCAAATTTGTGAAGTAAAAGACATTATATATTTTCGATTTCCTTACATATCGAACAAAATTAATACTATAATAGAAAGGAAAATTAAGCACATAACGAAAACCTACTTCAAAAATATAAATATTAGAATGGTATTTTTCAATAATTTTAAGATAGGCAATTTGCTCAAGTCCAAGGAGTCGTTATCTAGCGAACTATGTTCTATGGTTGTATATAAATGTGTGTGTCCGAAGTGTAGTTCGGAATATGTAGGTAGTTCGACAAAACTGTTGTCTACCAGAACCTTTGAACATAGAGGCATTAGTTCGAGG
>NC_090728.1:55403934-55411434 GCF_036898095.1 Palaemon carinicauda | reverse complement strand
TAATAATAATAATAATAATAATAATAATAAAAATAATAATAATAATTTTAAAAATAATAATAATAATAATAATAATAATAATAATAATAATAATAATAATAATGATAATAATAATAATAATAATAATAATAATAATAATAATAATTATTATTATTATTATTATTATTATTATTATTATTATTATTATTATTATTATTATTATTATTAAAATTATTATTATAATAATAATAATAATAATAATAATAATAATAATAATAATAATAATAATAATAATAATAATAATAATAATAATAATAATAATAATAATAATAATAATAATAATAATAATATAATAATAATAATAATAATTGTTTCGCCAGGTCACCAAACACGTTGTTGCATCAAGTCTTTTATTAGAACAGGATTCAACCTAAAATACAAAAACTTGTTTCAGCCAATACATCAATGTTCAATCCCAAAATTCCACCATTTATACAGAAGCATTTAAAATTTTATACATGTCCAGTGATAACAAAATTTGTTCAAATATTAGCAGCTAGCAATAAATTCAATTCCGTTATTTAAATATAAATATAAATATACTCTTAGCATGACAAGCGAATTAATACAATTTAACACTTACATCATTTACGACATCGGCGGCCTGGGAATTCATTAAACCCAACCAATTAACTTCTCGAACGGTGCTTCCGTCCTTTTATTTAACTGCAAACATTTACAAAACTTAAAATACTACACAGACACATATCAACCAATTCATAATATGATATAGCACAGTCCCAACACACAAATAGTAAATTATAACAGTACATCGTTTAAACATCATAACACCAATTACCGAGTTATACCAACACGCCGCCTGCTGCAAATCTTAGTAACAAGACAACTTTAATGAACGCCAGTTAAAATCCCACAATTTATGCATAATTTGATACCTCGTAATCACTTTGACAATGAGTCCAATCGTACTGAAAAGTATTCATCAACAATATAAATAATCGTACATGTTAGGTTACACTAACCACTAAACCAAGTAATACACACCTCATATCAGGAGCAACTGATCACGTGACCATCACCACCACAAACCTCAACCAGTATGTCCAAAGACAGCCACCGTCCTGGAAACCTTCACCAGTAGTCTCTAACGCGCATGTGCAAACAAATGAATTTTAATATGCACAGACTATATTAACCAACATAGCCAACACCAATAATTATCATTATAAAACTATAATGATACACTCCACCACCAACAAAACTAAATCTCTTACCATCATATGACTGTCAAGTCAAATCTAATTCTTTTAATTTAAATAACCACACAATTTAATATTCATTTTAAACTATGGTAGATCGAGACGTTCCTCGATGGGCAAAATTACTACAATTCTATGAGCAGATCGTTTCACAATTACATCCCTTTCTCCCTTGTATGTAATACCAGACTTTATTGGTTTGTACCTCAGTGTGACATTTCTAACTTTCTTATCCTTACCCTTATCTGGCAGCAAGACTTCCGCTAACTTCCAATTACCCCGCACCACATTACTATCCTGAAACAATACAAGATCCCCTACTTGCAAGTTACGCTTTTCTACATGCCATTTTTGACGTATCAGCATAGTGGGGAAAAAGTCACGCATCCATTTTCTCCAAAAAGTATCTGTTATGCCTTCATGAAATTTCAATCTTGATTCATGACTAGGGAAGCGTTCAAATTCTCCTTTCAGGACTGCATTTTGTGTACGCCCAAGCAAAAGATCATTTGGGCAAAGATACCTTCCTAGTTCGGGATCGCAGCCGGGTTTTATACCAATGGGTCTTTCATTTAGTAAATTTGCTATTTCATAAAGGGTGGTTTGTAATTTACTGAAATTTAAAATGTTATCACCAATAGCTATGGTCAAACTCCTTTTGACAGATTTGATAAGACTCTCACTGACTCCATTTTGCCAAGGTGCATCAGCAGAAGCATTGAAGATCCACTTTATCTTAAAAATCTCTGTTGCATTCCTTAGTTCCTTCTCAGCAGCAGTTAATTGGGTACCCCTATCAGAATATATTTCTTTAGGACATCCTCGGAGTGATACAAATCTACGGAGCCCATCAAGGAAATCTTTTGCACTATAACCCTCAATTAGATCTAAATGAACTGCACGGGTCGATAAACAATTAAAGATTACCCCATAGGCTTTACCTTTAGTTCTACCCTTAACCGTATCCCTGATAAAGAAAGGTCCATATAAATCAAGAGCAGTATAAGCAAACGGTGGGGAGGGTTTTAGACGCTCTAGAGGTAATTGTCCCATGACTTGCCCGGCTATTTCCTTTGTCAACTTCCTACAAGTTACGCATTTAAATTTTACGGACTTGATCATGTTCCGAACTCTTGGTACCCAAAACTTAGATTGAATTTTCGCAAGGGTGTTTTCCACTCCAGAATGAAATTGACGATGCATGGTTTTTACATATAATTTGACAAATTCATGATCAGGAGAGAGTAATACAAACCCATCCTGATCATAATTGTTCTTTAACCACCTAGGAATACGTTGGCCTACCACAATTAAACCATCCTTATTTACACTAGGGCCAAGTCTGCGATATCTGAACTCCCAATCTTTACCAAGTGTGGATTGAATTTCTCTCACCCACAACATCTCTGCTTGAGAGATTTCATCTATATTAGGAGTTTGAAATATTCCCTTGAACGATTTAAATTTGAAAGCCTTAAGGACTCTACTAGTGACTCTGAGCAATTTTTCACTACTTTCAAATCTTGATATTTGAAACACTAGAGACATTTCTACAGTATTCACGGTAAAACAAGTGTGCGAAACAAAGACACCCACCCTGTCAGGCAAATCACCAATATGATCTTTCCTTATTGGCCACTTACTGATTGGGAGAGTAAGGAAAGCCGGCCCCATTTGCCACATTGATTCTTGACCCAAATCGATCGGCTTAGCAGGTTTGGTGGTCAAGTCTGCTGGGTTGTTATCACCTGAAACCCACGACCATTCTCCCACATCGGTTTTACTTTGAATTTCAGCAATTTTTGTAGCAGTAAAGGTGCCAAAGCCAGAGCTTTCTTTCTGAATCTGGGCACGAACTATTGCAGAATCAACAATGTGCATCACCGATTCAAATTCAAAATTCATTTCCTTCACTATAGTTTCTCTCATTCTAGCTGCCACTAAGGCCCCACATAGTTCAATCCGGGGAATGGATAACTGTTTGAGTGGTGCAAGCCTAGATTTTGCCATTAGCAACCTGGAACAGAATCCTCCATCAGACAATTCCCATCGCACATAAGCACATGCTCCATATGCAGAACTAGACCCATCAGAGAAAATCACCAGCATTGGTTTACCGATGGTACTTTCTACTTTGACACACCTAGGGAAGCTGAGAGACTGAAGCTCAAACAACATCTGGAAATAACTTAACCACTCATTCCTAATATCTGTCGACACTGCACTATCCCAATCATAATGGCTAACTTTTCCTTCAATCCCCTCTGTCCTGGAAATTAGTTGTCTCATCATCAATTTAGCTCTTAAAGTTACCGGACAAACTAGCCCTAAAGGATCATACTGAGATGCGATTTGACTTAACAACATTCTTCTAGTTAAATACTGTGGCACATTAACCATGAGATCATCTGGCGCCAAGTTAGGTTCAGTATGAATTTTCCTATGCTTTGGAGAAAAATTTATTTTAACTTCATATACTAACCGGTCTCTATGAGGATCCCACACAATTCCTAAAACCTTTTCCTTTTCCCTTTTAGTCACTTTAACATTGGGATTCTCATGATTTTCATTGCCAGATAAAATCCAATGCTTAATTTTAAAACCTCCACGACCTATAATTCTTTCAATTTGTTTCATCAGTTCGTTTGCAATCTCTATGCTGTCACAGCTTCCCAATATGTCATCAACATAGCTATTATTCACAATGATCTGCGTAGCTACAGGGTATTCATCCTTACTCATCTCTGCTGTTAATTTCAAAGCAAGCATAGCAATAGTTCCACTGGGTTTGTCCCCAAATGGGACACAAGTCAACATATAATGATCTGGCTTAACATCAACCTTGAAATCACGCCAAAGAAACCTATGACAGTGCTGGTCAAATAAGGACAGAGAGATAGTGTTATACATTTTGGCTAAATCACAAACAAATGCTACTTCATTTTCTCGGAACCTAAGTAAAACACCCAAAAGTGAGTTTAGCATGTCAGGACCCTTCGCCCACATTTCATTTAGAGAAAAATTCATATACCTAGCAGAAGAATTAAACACTATCCGAAGGGGAGTTGAGCTAGAGTCAGGCTTTAGAACTTCAGTATGGGGTATGTAGAATATAGGTCCCTTATAACTATATATCTCATCTTCGGATAGCTTCCTGGCTACCCCCCGTGAAATCATATCATGAATTTGATTCTGATAGGACGTACAATAACCTAGTCCTAACTTGGTCAACCTTTTTTCCGTGGCTATTAGCCTAGCTGTTGCAAGGGACACATTATTAGGTAAAAGATTAGGATTTCTTACCCAGGGGTAAGCGACACTCCATCTATTCTTATCTGAATTAAATGATAAACCATGTGATATTTGAGCCAATTCTCTTTCTTCTTTAAGGGTACAATTACTTTGACCAGGGGTACAATTACCGCATTTACAACCAGAACACTTAGGGTAACAAGAAGTACCCAGGCTCTCAATACTTAAGTAATTATCCAACACGTCTTTAATGGTTTTCCTGGGAACTGAAGTAATCTCATTGACGTCTGTAATATCTATGTGATTGATTCTTACACTGACATTGGATTGATAACAGCGGGAAGTTAATTGCGGGTGAAATCCTCTAACAACATAGCCAAATTGGTTTAACATGAGTTGAAGGTTACCATTCGTTTCAATAACTTGAGGCATAAGGACACAGTAATCAATGCCTATTAATAAATGTATTACTCCAAAGGGTCTTGAAATGTGAAGACCGTTTAAACTTTTGAACAAACAACTAACGACATTCATATCAACTTTCTCAACAGGAGTAGTTATTTCATCTATACCACAGGCAATAATGTCCCATTTCACTCCATAGATGTCCACCACAGGAACTGTATACTCTTTAGAGGATACGGTCTCAGTTTTATTTCCCACTTTGGTTATGGTTATTTGCACATCTCTTCCGTTAAGTCCTAATTCTTGGGCCTTTTGATGAGTGATTAGCGACACATTGCTACCACTATCCCATAGCACATTAATATCATTTTGGTGATACCTTAAGCCACTCACCATTAATAAATGACCATCTCTAGACACCAAATTGCTAGTTACATCAGTGAAAGTAGTAGGTTTATATAGAAGAGAGTGTAACATTTTGTGATGTTCCCTACCACACTTTTTACCATTGACCATTACATCACAAGAACTGACACCAGACACATTGCAAAACTTAGAAAAATGGCCCAAGTTAACACACTTATAACATGCATTGTTTCTCTTGAGTTGAGCAAACTTATCATAATTGCTCAAACTCTTGAAGGCATAGCAATCATAAATGGAATGACCGTCTACACCATGATACCAACACCATTTAGGAGGGCACTTGACATCCGGATTATTTGACATTTGGGCTGCTAACCTTGATACTGTGGTTAAACACTCTGATATCATTGCACTATGTTGACCTTGAATTAATTTCATTTCATCCAGGTCATCTTTCACATTTTCACTTGTATTGTCACAAGAAGCACTATTTGTTACTACTTTTGATGAAGTCGAGCACCGCAAATCACTTTCAAGATACTCACACACTCTCCTTTCTTGTAACAAAAATTGAAGTAAATTTTCAAAAAGATCTTTAGCATTTCCTACCTTTTGCGACTTTATTACCCAATTGCGTTTTAAAGTGGGAGGAAGAAGACGCTCCACCAACGTTACAATAGAGGTAGTTTTCATCTCAGATTCTAGACCTATTTTTCTCATATCCAACCAAGCACGTTCAACCACCTTTATCATGTAAACTAACCTCTTCGAATCTCCGTCGTTCAGAGGCTTAAGGCTTTTCAATTCACTCACAATAGCCTCCGTTAGCTTACAAGGATTACCATACTTATCGTCAAGGCGTCGGAACATCTCTTCAAATTCATCTTCTACTCCTTCCACACAAGTCAGCGCTTCTCCACTCAAACATTTTTTTAGAGCATAGGCATCTTGCCCATAAAAAGGCACAATCAACCTCATATAATCCCTCTTAAAAGTACCATAATTTCTCATATCACCAGAAAATTCAGGTGGGTCGAGACGTTTCACTTTGATAAGAGTTTCCATCTTACTTTCACTATCGCCACATCTTTTAATGATCAAGGACACCAGTTCAGATTTAGTTCTTTCGCACTCTAAAATATATATCTCTGCTTCCTTTAATTCGGCCATTTCTGATTTAGCACTCAGTAATTCGCAATAATAGGCATCATGTCTCACCTCAAGGTCACTGAAAGCAGTTTCCACTTCTGCAAGCAAACTTTTCAACACTGCAGGTGGGTCGTCTCTTGCCAACCTCTCCTTCGTTACGTTGACTTTCCGAGTGAACCGACCCTTGGCCACCCCTCGATCCACCTTCAGTTGGTCCATATCGTTGATGTTGAATTGTTTCGCCAGGTCACCAAACACGTTGTTGCATCAAGTCTTTTATTAGAACAGGATTCAACCTAAAATACAAAAACTTGTTTCAGCCAATACATCAATGTTCAATCCCAAAATTCCACCATTTATACAGAAGCATTTAAAATTTTATACATGTCCAGTGATAACAAAATTTGTTCAAATATTAGCAGCTAGCAATAAATTCAATTCCGTTATTTAAATATAAATATAAATATACTCTTAGCATGACAAGCGAATTAATACAATTTAACACTTACATCATTTACGACATCGGCGGCCTGGGAATTCATTAAACCCAACCAATTAACTTCTCGAACGGTGCTTCCGTCCTTTTATTTAACTGCAAACATTTACAAAACTTAAAATACTACACACACACATATCAACCAATTCATAATATGATATAGCACAGTCCCAACACACAAATAGTAAATTATAACAGTACATCGTTTAAACATCATAACACCAATTACCGAGTTATACCAACACGCCGCCTGCTGCAAATCTTAGTAACAAGACAACTTTAATGAACGCCAGTTAAAATCCCACAATTTATGCATAATTTGATACCTCGTAATCACTTTGACAATGAGTCCAATCGTACTGAAAAGTATTCATCAACAATATAAATAATCGTACATGTTAGGTTACACTAACCACTAAACCAAGTAATACACACCTCATATCAGGAGCAACTGATCACGTGACCATCACCACCACAAACCTCAACCAGTATGTCCAAAGACAGCCACCGTCCTGGAAACCTTCACCAGTAGTCTCTAACGCGCATGTGCAAACAAATGAATTTTAATATGCA
>NC_090728.1:55374957-55382457 GCF_036898095.1 Palaemon carinicauda | reverse complement strand
TTGGAATGCGCGTCGGTTACCTTGCCGAGAAATCGGAAGTGACATATGTATGACGTTACCATTACGTCAGAAGAAGGGACCAATAGAACACAAGAAGAGTCACATGACGTGACGCAATTACAACGCCCTTGTTCTGGGATACTTAAGCAACAAGCGCATCGAGGGACCAGCTCTTCCCTACAAGTAACCGCGTTAAACGGTTGTCCCTTCTCCCTCTCCCCCCGTCATGGGGGAGGCCTTACCTCTGGTGCACAAAATGGGCTGCACTAACGAAACGTCAAGTTAACAACAAGATATTTACAAAGACGGACAACGAAGGGACAGAGTTCCCTAACTGCCAACAAATTACCTTTCATCCGGGAGGTACGAGATTATCTTCGATGAAGGAGAAATTACCAAGAAGCGTGTCCATGAGAAGACACAGCTATGAAGAAGCGATCCCCAAACCGCATAAATAGAAGTCAAGTATTTCGCATCCCAATTGCTGAAGTGGTAGCAGAAGTCTACGGTTGCAGCCTCCAATCTTCAAGAAATTATATTGATCCAGTCTGTATTTAAACCCATGTAGAAGATTACTGTAAAGCTAATGTACATCAAAGTTCCAGAAGTAAAGTTAAGGAACTATACGGCATTTTACCATCACCCACTTTCCTGAGGGTCTAGAATTAAATAATATTTTTGCACTGAAAGGATTGAAGAGATACATTTATTTAATTAAAATAATATTAAAGTGGTGCTTAATGAAAGAAAAAAGAAAATGCCCAACAAAGCATCACAAATGGTGGCAGCTTGAATGGATAAAATGCCGTGATGATATTTTTCAGTGCATATATTAATGACTAAATTCTTCCAGATACCAGTTGTACACCTTTGCAGAATAAACATCAAGAAACTCAGAAAAATAGTGAGGACCTGAGACGAAGCAAGAGTCTAAACACAAGAAACCATTACCTAAGCGAAGAAGATGAAAACAAAAGGACAAGAAAGAAGAAATGTGAGTAAAAGAATCTCTCTCTTAAATAAGTCTCAGTTTAAAAGTGAAAAAAAAAAAGTGAAAAAACTTGTCTCTCGTTTAAGAATAGGATTTTTTTTTTATTCGCTATGGTTTCTTGAATGATGCATGAATTACTTTGTATTTTTCTTGTGTAAAATAAGATGTATTATGATTTTTTAAAGTGATGGTAATGATGTTAGCCCAAAGAATATATAAAAGGGAAATGTGATTTAAAATTACGCAAGTAGGTGAAAAATACAAACGAGCAACGTCCCATAAAAAAGTGAGTTTGAAGAATTAACAAACATTACTAACCCCGCTAATATGAATTCAGTAGGGAAATTAACACAGTTTTTGTGGAAATATAGGTAGGAATAACCAAGATAAAAGAAGGTTAGAGAAATGTACCATATGTAAGTGGTTAGCTGATATTGAAAGTAGAATAGTTAGTCTGAGAATAAACAATGAGACAGCAGAATTAAACAGGCTATGTTAACCGTGTATACAAATGTAAGTGATGCTCACATAACCTTGAATGGTAAGTAATTTAAAAATGCAGCAAATCTGAGTGAGTTTCAAAAATAATGTAGGCAATTATGGCGATCAGTCAAAGAGACAGACAGGTTAACAAATCTACGAAAGTTCCTATAGGTAAAATATGAGGGTGGCTCGGTAAATGAATTTGCCACATAAATGGAGGATCACGTAGCAACAGTAAAAGGAACAGGATTCCTTTGTTAAAGGTAAGTTTATTGCTAATGATAATTCCCTATATATAGAAATAAATGAGGCATTAAAAAAAAAAATGTGAAAAATAGCATCCTAGATATGAGTTTTACAAAAAGAAAAGGGAAAATAGCAAAATGATAGGAAATCAGGAAGAAAAATCCTAAGGGACTAATAGCCACAAAAACCTACCAGAGAAATTTTGAGTTATTTAAATAGATGCAGGGAAGTTCGAACAGCAGACTGGAACGAGGCGCAAAAAAAAAAAAAAAAAAAAAAAAAAAAAAAAAAAAAAAAAATTACCCTAGAGTTAAATAGAATAATGGGCAGAAATTTAGGTCAAAGATAGTTTAAAGAAATAAAGATGACACATTTAGGTCTAGGGAAAGATTACATAAAAAGGGGATAGAAATTAGGCAAAATAATGAAAAAGGGAAAACATACAGGGAGAAAGGCAGGCACAGAGATAAAGAACCCCATCATGAAATTAAACAAAGACACTTCTCAGAAAGCCCTCCGGCACAAAGAAAGTGAAATACAAATCCTCCAAGTAGTGAAAAGAAAAGAATTAAAAATAATTAGCCGGATAGAAAGGAAGTCAGGAAGACGAAAAATTTTATATAGGAAAGATAGGCATATGTAGCGGAGGTACATCCACGTTGCAAGTGACTATTTTATCTTATGGAGACTCTGGCAAATATAGTTGATATACTAGGATGCAATACATTGATAGAATATTGAGAAATACCTGCTTCCAAATTTTAAGGGTGAAAATAAAATGATATGCAGAAATGAAATGCAAACAAGTAAAAATCAAGGGGTATGAACCGTCAGGTTAGGTAGAGAATTAAATGCCAAAATGTGCCAAATGATGAATAAAGATGTCATTTTTTTTGTAACATTTCCCAATAGAGCCTTAAGATATCGTTCAAAAACGATATAAAGATGAAGTATGAATTTTATTTGTGAGAAGTGCAGGCTTAAAATAAAGAAAAGAAAAAAAATGAGATAGTCAGGGTATGATTCTACTTGTCAAAGACAAGTCTTTTACAAAACTGGCCACTTTGTAGGAGACGAATTTGACATGAGAAACAGACTCCAGACTAAGAAAGGGAAATGGAAATTGATTAAAAAGACAAGGAGAAATAAAGTTGAGAAATAGGAAGAGTAGCCAAGAATAGATATACTCCTTGTCAATATATGACAGGCGCCATATAAATAAAATAGAATGTCGACAGAAATACAGTGAATAAAATAGAATAGCCTAAATAAAAAGGGAATTCCAAGAAATAAATGTCATAGGCAATTGAAGCTATAGGTTTATAAAATTAAAGAAATATGTTGTTGTTAGGCACAAAGATTTAAGATGAAGATATAGGCATATGAATAATAAATGAGCTATGATGCTATTAAATAAATAAAGTCTGATCAGTACTGAAAATATAAAAAGCTAGAATTTAGCTAGAGAAGTCATAATGATGCCTAAATAAAAATAACCCGCAGAGATAAAGAAGATAGGTTAACTAAAAATAGGATGCCAGAGTCTGTCAAAAGAGACAATAATGCAGTTCAGATGAAGGAAAATACAAGCACACTAATTAATTAATACTACTCCGGATAAAATAACTCATCTGAATGGCGGGTAATGACTTCTAAAATAAAGGAGTAGAGATTACAGTTAGGTAATCAGAAAGGGGCAAAAATTTACCATAAGGAGCATAGAAATAGGGATAGATGAGAAATAGGCAGAGATTAGCCATTGCAGGCGATAGGTTAGGCAGAAAAGAATAGAAACATCGGCGCCAGAACCTGCCCAGAGAAACTGTCAAAAACTTATTAAAACTTTTTAAATACCGGTATGAATCATGAAATATTACCTATCAGCCAACGCCCCATAACGAACACGGTGAGTGTTAAAATGAATCAATAAGACTCCTTATAAATCTCCCGAGATATATTACCCAATGAGGATAGAAGTTAGACTAGTAGATCATCATAAGTAGAATATAAATGACATGTCTATCCCGATAATAAATAATGTTTGGCTCGATTATTGAGGAGTAAAATATTGTAAGTACCATGGTCAAAGAATACAAGCCATTCACGGCTATTAGCATTTTGAAGAATGTTAGAAATTAGAGTGAAGTCGACGGGCTCACTCAGCTCCTCTAACTATTGACAGAATGATGATCTAAATTTGGAGACAGAAAGAATAAGCCTATAGAATGATGTTACTAAGTTTAGTAAGAATATAGAGCCATAAGAACAATAGAACTAGTCTAGAATAGGGAGAATAGCAGGATAAAGAGCCAGATTAAAGAGTGACCCATCCCTAGATTTGAATAGGGTAAGTAAACAGAGTAGATAGATTCAAGATATGTAGAGAAATAAGGGTTAAAGTGGAAATCCTGCTCCACTAAGATTGAGAGATGTAAAAGATTTTTTTTTTTTTTTGGAATGATAGGATCTTAGGGATAATAAGCAGTATTTGCTAAATTACCCAAGCCTTAAAATAAAGTTAACCTAAAAATATGTAGTGTGCAAATGAAATAGAAGGCTATAAATAATGAAAAGAAATGAATTTTGATCCTACATTACCTTAACCCGATCTCTTAACCAGGAGTTATAAAAATAATGTGTGAAGCCTCATAAATATAAAAAGAAATGTCTCATTAAAAAGGTAAAACCCGAAGAAGGGTAATGTATCATGAGAGTAGTCTTAAATTAAATGAAAATAACCGAGTAGGATAGATTATCCAAATAATGGTCTAGAGAAGTTTAAAAATTTGTTTAGGGCATAGAGTATATGTGCTTATTGCTCATAAGAATGATTGTGATTTTACAGTCCAAGAAGGACTATTGTGGATGAAAGAATAAAAGGAATCTTAGGAGCCTTAAAGTACTGGATGTTTGTCCAGGATAAATCACTTTATTGGTAGGTTTATGATGATAAAATAAAGATTATTTAAAAGGACAGGAAGATGTTAAAAGGAAATATAACTACCAATATTTTGTTTCAGTTGTCAGGCAGGAGACCTAGAAATAGGAAGAATTAAAATAGAACAAGAGAAACCAAAGGTTAATAGGAATGATGTAGATGAATTACTCCCAAAAATAGGAATCATATAACAGGATGGCATATTGCTTAAAGGAATACATACAAAGAATAGGGAGAAATACTTGTTCATGAATAGAAATTCCTGACATACTAACAAAATACTAACAAAAACTCATGCTCAAGTTAGTAGGACATCCAGTAATCAAAGACTGCATTTAATGATGAAATAAATTTTTGACCTAAGATAGATGTTTGAGATCGTAAAATTAAAGCCTACATATAAGAAGTATAAAGGTCATATAAGGGTAAGAATCCTTTAGAAATTACGATTGCATTTTCTCAATCCCATAGTGGTGGTACCAACGGACTACCAGGGACTCTGTTCCCAGAACTTGACAAATGATAAAAACATACTGGTCTACATAGAATTTGATTTAACAAAGAAATGGTTGATGAGTCTGTAACAGAATAATTTGAGACCAGGATAAATAACTAGACATTCGTGTCTATAGATATTCTCTTGGGCAATGCACCCGAATTTATTAGAGATTAATGAAAACTGTGCAATATTTTTCTTGTAGTAAGAAGGGTGAAATAAGCCATGATAAGTCAAGTTAAAATAAAAAAAAAAAAGGGGCAAATAAAATAATAGCAAGGGGGTTGAGGATGTCCTGCGAACTATATATAGACCAACATAGAAGACTAATAACAATTACTTAAAGAGAACTAATTTACTTTGAAATAACTCGGTATATGGAAAACAGATTTTTTTGTTAGGTAGATTTAAGAAAGACTACTAAACTCCTTGGGAAATGAAATAAAAATATCTGGGCACTCATACAAATATTGAGGGTAACAAATGAGTGAAATCTTTTAATTATGTAAAGTGTGTTATCCTAGAATTTGAATATGTATTCCGTAATCAACAAAGAAGGTCCAAATCATAAATGTCTCCAAACAATTAATTAAAGGACCACAGAGAATATTGAGTTGCAAACTAAGATGAAAAGTTTTTGATAAAAGTTATGGATAATGAAGACAGGTGAAATATGAACCCATAGGTGATTGAATATTTACAAATGTATTGATTTTGTTTGCAAGTTTGAATAAATAATGATGCCATTAGAGCAAAAGAATTATTACTGCATTTTATAGGCGATGCATTGATTGATATTTTTTTTTTGTAACACGTGTAACAATGATAAACATGCATGTATATAATGAATTTTATTATGTTTTGATGATGATTAAGTTAACTTAAATAATTATGAAGAAAGAAAGATTTAAGTGATTAAAAGATAAGATGTGTACCAATAATGAACTTTGAAGTTGAATGTCTCAAAGAGATATTTTAGACCCATAATAATTATGCAGGTAATAGTGAACAATTAAGTACATATGATGAATTACAATAATTAAACCTTTCATTTTGAAGTTAAAAAGAGTGTGTGTGGAAACACATGAATTGATTTTTATGCCTGTGTAGTAGATGAATCCTTGAAGAAAGGATAAATAAGGTGTTTTAATTGAGACAGTCTGCAATTGATTTCTTTAAAGAAAAGTTTTAACATTGAAATGTAAGTTCCTGTCACTTGAATTTTATGAATACCCTTCTGAATGAAATATATGTATAGTTGAGAATTGAAGTTCTTTAGATAAAAATAATACGCAGACAAGGTGCAAATAAGATTCAAATTTATAAACATAATTTTGTTATGTATTGAATATGTTTCTTTATTATGAAATGATTATGATGTTTGATGATTTAGGACATTAATATATTTGAATTTTTGATTTTGCTCATTATTTTTATGAAGAAGGTGAGAAATATTTCTTTTGATGCCATTAATTAACAGTGATTTACCATGATAATATTGATGAGTAAATAAGGTACCATAATGATGTTTTACAAATGTTTATTGGTACTGGTTACAAATGAGTAATACTCTTGATGAGTTATGATGTGCATGACACATAATTATATTTTTTGTTGCAGAAATATTTTGATTTATTTTAATTGATGTTATGTATGTTTGAACATTTATTTTCTGCCATTTATTGCATTGCATTGAAGAAATGATTTTTGTGTTTACATCAATAAGACCAAGATTTTGAGGTCATAGGTAATGGAAAATATGAATTGAATAGAAGTTAAAGGTGAAGGCATTTCCTAATTGATTGCACAGTTGAACACAGAAGACATTATTAATTTTGCCTTACGTACCCAGTGAATTAAGGGTTAAATATTCCATTATCAAGAATTAAGAAAAATAATATGTTTCAATATTGTGTTGAATTATTTGAAGGAAACAGGAAGTTTTTCCTAAACATATATTGATGATAAACGTATGCAATTGCATTGTTTTAAAGATGATTGATGATAATTTTCTTTTGATGAAGATGATTTTGATTTATTGAGCTAAGGTGCATATTATTTTATTGATGATGATTTTGATTTATTGCATTGAAATGCATATTGTTTGATGATGATGTTTTTGATTTATTGTGTTGAAATGTATTTCTTTTGGTGATAATGAATTATTGATGAATTATTTATGGGTAAACCATGAAATGAGTTGATAAGTAGTGAATTCCACAGGAATTCAGGTACGTGACCGAGTGGTGTCATGTAAAGGAAAATATTCGTACTGAATAAGGTGATATGTGTATTTGATCAAGTATTTTATGAGTTTTATTCGTTAGTTAAACGATAGAGAGACAT
>NC_090728.1:55334650-55342150 GCF_036898095.1 Palaemon carinicauda | reverse complement strand
AAGTAGGCAGAGGAAGGGACAGAGATACGATATGAATGGATGCAAACACCCTTATTTTTAAAAAAATGAAACCTGGGGAGCCCTATTTTCAAAAAATGAAAGAACCTTCGTTGTCGTCTGCGTTGTCTTCGTGGTCTTCGTCTTCATCGTCTTCGTGTGCGTCGTCTTCGTCTGCGTCGTCTTTTTCTAGTAGGCAGAGGATGGGACAGAGATACGATATGAATGGATGCAAACACCCTTATTTTTAAAAAAATGAAACCTGGGGAGCCCTATTTTCAAAAAATGAAAGAACCTTCGTCGTCGTCTCCGTCGTCTTCGTGGTCTTCGTCTTCATCGTCTTCGTGTGCGTCGTCTTCGTCTGCGTCGTCTTTTTCAAGTAGGCAGAGGAAGGGACAGAGATACGATATGAATGGATGCAAACACCCTTATTTTTAAAAAAATGAAACCTGGGAGCCCTATTTTTAAAAAATGAAAGAACATTCGTCGTCGTCTCCAACGTCTTCGTGGTCTTCGTCTTCATCGTCTTCGTGTGCGTCGTCTTCGTCTGCGTCGTCTTTTTCAAGTAGGCAGAGGAAGGGACAGAGATACGATATGAATGGATGCAAACACCCTTATTTTTAAAAAAATGAAACCTGGGGAGCCCTATTTTCAAAAAATGAAAGAACCTTCGTCGTCGTCTGCGTCGTCTTCGTGGTCTTCGTCTTCATCGTCTTCGTGTGCGTCGTCTTCGTCTGCGTCGTCTTTTTCAAGTAGGCAGAGGATGGGACAGAGATACGATATGAATGGATGCAAACACACTTATTTTTAAAAAAATGAAACCTGGGGGAGCCCTATTTTCAAAAAATGAAAGAACCTTCGTCGTCGTCTCCGTCGTCTTCGTGGTCTTCGTCTTCATCGTCTTCGTGTGCGTCGTCTTCGTCTGCCTCGTCTTTTTCAAGTAGGCAGAGGAAGGGACAGAGATACGATATGAATGGATGCAAACACCCTTATTTTTAAAAAAATGAAACCTGGGAGCCCTATTTTTAAAAATGAAAGAACATTCGTCGTCGTCTCCATCGTCTTCGTGGTCTTCGTCTTCATCTTTTTCGTGTGCGTCGTCTTCGTCTGCGTCGTCTTTTTTAAGTAGGCAGAGGAAGGGACAGAGAGACGATATGAACGGATGCAAACACCCTTATTTTTAAAAAATGAGATCTGAGTGACCAAAAAAAAAAAAAAAAAAAAAAAAAAAAAAGAGTCGAAAATGGATAGCTAGGATAATTTCTTCCTGTAGGCAGGGGAAGGGACAGAGAGACGATTTGAACGATTGCAAACACCCTTATTTTGAAAAAAATAAAATCTGGGGAGCCCTATTTTCAAAAAATGATAGAACCTTCGTCATCGTCTCCGTCGTCTTCGTGGTCTTCGTCTTCATCGTCTTCGTGTGCGTCGTCTTCGTCTGCGTCGTCTTTTTCAAGTAGGCAGAGGAAGGGACAGAGATACGATATGAATGGATGCAAACACCCTTATTTTTAAAAAAATGAAACCTGGGGAGCCCTATTTTCAAAAAATGAAAGAACCTTCGTCGTCGTCTGCGTCGTCTTCGTGGTCTTCGTCTTCATCGTCTTCGTGTGCGTCGTCTTCGTCTGCGTCGTCTTTTTCAAGTAGGCAGAGGATGGGACAGAGATACGATATGAATGGATGCAAACACCCTTATTTTTAAAAAAATGAAACCTGGGGAGCCCTATTTTAAAAAAATGAAAGAACCTTCGTCGTCGTCTCCGTCGTCTTCGTGGTCTTCGTCTTCATCGTCTTCGTGTGCGTCGTCTTCGTCTGCCTCGTCTTTTTCAAGTAGGCAGAGGAAGGGACAGAGATACGATATGAATGGATGCAAACACCCTTATTTTTAAAAAAATGAAACCTGGGGAGCCCTATTTTTAAAAAATGAAAGAACATTCGTCGTCGTCTCCATCGTCTTCGTGGTCTTCGTCTTCATCGTCTTCGTGTGCGTCGTCTTCGTCTGCGTCGTCTTTTTTAAGTAGGCAGAGGAAGGGACAGAGAGACGATATGAACGGATGCAAACACCCTTATTTTTAAAAAATGAGATCTGAGTGACAAAAAAAAAAAAAAAAAAAAAAAAAAAAAAAAAAAGAGTCGAAAATGGATAGCTAGGATAATTTCTTCCTGTAGGCAGGGGAAGGGACAGAGAGACGATTTGAACGATTGCAAACACCCTTATTTTGAAAAAAATAAAATCTGGGGAGCCCTATTTTCAAAAAATGATAGAACCTTCGTCATCGTCTCCGTCGTCTTCGTGGTCTTCGTCTTCATCGTCTTCGTGTGCGTCGTCTTCGTCTGCGTCGTCTTTTTCAAGTAGGCAGAGGAAGGGACAGAGATACGATATGAATGGATGCAAACACCCTTATTTTTAAAAAAATGAAACCTGGGGAGCCCTATTTTCAAAAAATGAAAGAACCTTCGTCGTCGTCTGCGTCGTCTTCGTGGTCTTCGTCTTCATCGTCTTCGTGTGCGTCGTCTTCGTCTGCGTCGTCTTTTTCAAGTAGGCAGAGGATGGGACAGAGATACGATATGAATGGATGCAAACACCCTTATTTTTAAAAAAATGAAACCTGGGGAGCCCTATTTTCAAAAAATGAAAGAACCTTCGTCGTCGTCTCCGTCGTCTTCGTGGTCTTCGTCTTCATCGTCTTCGTGTGCGTCGTCTTCGTCTGCCTCGTCTTTTTCAAGTAGGCAGAGGAAGGGACAGAGATACGATATGAATGGATGCAAACACCCTTATTTTTAAAAAAATGAAACCTGGGGAGCCCTATTTTTAAAAAATGAAAGAACATTCGTCGTCGTCTCCATCGTCTTCGTGGTCTTCGTCTTCATCGTCTTCGTGTGCGTCGTCTTCGTCTGCGTCGTCTTTTTTAAGTAGGCAGAGGAAGGGACAGAGAGACGATATGAACGGATGCAAACACCCTTATTTTTAAAAAATGAGATCTGAGTGACAAAAAAAAAAAAAAAAAAAAAAAAAAAAAAAAAGGAGTCGAAAATGGATAGCTAGGATAATTTCTTCCTGTAGGCAGGGGAAGGGACAGAGAGACGATTTGAACGATTGCAAACACCCTTATTTTGAAAAAAATGAAACCTGGGGAGCCCTATTTTTAAAAAATGAAAGAACATTCGTCGTCGTCTCCATCGTCTTCGTGGTCTTCGTCTTCATCGTCTTCGTGTGCGTCGTCTTCGTCTGCCTCGTCTTTTTCAAGTAGGCAGAGGAAGGGACAGAGATACGATATGAATGGATGCAAACACCCTTATTTTTAAAAAAATGAAACCTGGGGAGCCCTATTTTTAAAAAATGAAAGAACATTCGTCGTCGTCTCCATCGTCTTCGTGTGTGTCGTCTTCGTCTGCGTCGTCTTTTTCAAGTAGGCAGAGGAAGGGACAGAGATACGATATGAATGGATGCAAACACCCTTATTTTTAAAAAAATGAAACCTGGGGAGCCCTATTTTCAAAAAATGAAAGAACCTTCGTCGTCGTCTGCGTCGTCTTCGTGGTCTTCGTCTTCATCGTCTTCGTGTGCGTCGTCTTCGTCTGCGTCGTCTTTTTCAAGTAGGCAGAGGATGGGACAGAGATACGATATGAATGGATGCAAACACCCTTATTTTTAAAAAAATGAAACCTGGGGAGCCCTATTTTCAAAAAATGAAAGAACCTTCGTCGTCGTCTCCGTCGTCTTCGTGGTCTTCGTCTTCATCGTCTTCGTGTGCGTCGTCTTCGTCTGCCTCGTCTTTTTCAAGTAGGCAGAGGAAGGGACAGAGATACGATATGAATGGATGCAAACACCCTTATTTTTAAAAAAATGAAACCATGGAGCCCTATTGTTAAAAAATGAAAGAACATTCGTCGTCGTCTCCATCGTCTTCGTGGTCTTCGTCTTCATCGTCTTCGTGTGCGTCGTCTTCGTCTGCGTCGTCTTTTTTAAGTAGGCAGAGGAAGGGACAGAGAGACGATATGAACGGATGCAAACACCCTTATTTTTAAAAAATGAGATCTGAGTGACCAAAAAAAAAAAAAAAAAAAAAAAAAAAAAAAGTCGAAAATGGATAGCTAGGATAATTTCTTCCAGTAGGCAGGGGAAGGGACACAGAGACGATTTGAACGATTGCAAACACCCTTATTTTGAAAAAAATAAAATCTGGGGAGCCCTATTTTCAAAAAATGATAGAACCTTCGTCATCGTCTCCGTCGTCTTCGTGGTCTTCGTCTACATCGTCTTCGTGTGCGTCGTCTTCGTCTGCGTCGTCTTTTTCAAGTAGGCAGAGGAAGGGACAGAGATACGATATGAATGGATGCAAACACCCTTATTTTTAAAAAAATGAAACCTGGGGAGCCCTATTTTCAAAAAATGAAAGAACCTTCGTTGTCGTCTGCGTTGTCTTCGTGGTCTTCGTCTTCATCGTCTTCGTGTGCGTCGTCTTCGTCTGCGTCGTCTTTTTCTAGTAGGCAGAGGATGGGACAGAGATACGATATGAATGGATGCAAACACCCTTATTTTTAAAAAAATGAAACCTGGGGAGCCCTATTTTCAAAAAATGAAAGAACCTTCGTCGTCGTCTCCGTCGTCTTCGTGGTCTTCGTCTTCATCGTCTTCGTGTGCGTCGTCTTCGTCTGCGTCGTCTTTTTCAAGTAGGCAGAGGAAGGGACAGAGATACGATATGAATGGATGCAAACACCCTTATTTTTAAAAAAATGAAACCTGGGAGCCCTATTTTTAAAAAATGAAAGAACATTCGTCGTCGTCTCCAACGTCTTCGTGGTCTTCGTCTTCATCGTCTTCGTGTGCGTCGTCTTCGTCTGCGTCGTCTTTTTCAAGTAGGCAGAGGAAGGGACAGAGATACGATATGAATGGATGCAAACACCCTTATTTTTAAAAAATGAAACCTGGGGAGCCCTATTTTCAAAAAATGAAAGAACCTTCGTCGTCGTCTGCGTCGTCTTCGTGGTCTTCGTCTTCATCGTCTTCGTGTGCGTCGTCTTCGTCTGCGTCGTCTTTTTCAAGTAGGCAGAGGATGGGACAGAGATACGATATGAATGGATGCAAACACACTTATTTTTAAAAAAATGAAACCTGGGGAGCCCTATTTTCAAAAAATGAAAGAACCTTCGTCGTCGTCTCCGTCGTCTTCGTGGTCTTCGTCTTCATCGTCTTCGTGTGCGTCGTCTTCGTCTGCCTCGTCTTTTTCAAGTAGGCAGAGGAAGGGACAGAGATACGATATGAATGGATGCAAACACCCTTATTTTTAAAAAAATGAAACCTGGGAGCCCTATTTTTAAAAAATGAAAGAACATTCGTCGTCGTCTCCATCGTCTTCGTGGTCTTCGTCTTCATCTTTTTCGTGTGCGTCGTCTTCGTCTGCGTCGTCTTTTTTAAGTAGGCAGAGGAAGGGACAGAGAGACGATATGAACGGATGCAAACACCCTTATTTTTAAAAAATGAGATCTGAGTGACCAAAAAAAAAAAAAAAAAAAAAAAAAAAGAGTCGAAAATGGATAGCTAGGATAATTTCTTCCTGTAGGCAGGGGAAGGGACAGAGAGACGATTTGAACGATTGCAAACACCCTTATTTTGAAAAAAATAAAATCTGGGGAGCCCTATTTTCAAAAAATGATAGAACCTTCGTCATCGTCTCCGTCGTCTTCGTGGTCTTCGTCTTCATCGTCTTCGTGTGCGTCGTCTTCGTCTGCGTCGTCTTTTTCAAGTAGGCAGAGGAAGGGACAGAGATACGATATGAATGGATGCAAACACCCTTATTTTTAAAAAAATGAAACCTGGGGAGCCCTATTTTCAAAAAATGAAAGAACCTTCGTCGTCGTCTGCGTCGTCTTCGTGGTCTTCGTCTTCATCGTCTTCGTGTGCGTCGTCTTCGTCTGCGTCGTCTTTTTCAAGTAGGCAGAGGATGGGACAGAGATACGATATGAATGGATGCAAACACCCTTATTTTTAAAAAAATGAAACCTGGGGAGCCCTATTTTCAAAAAATGAAAGAACCTTCGTCGTCGTCTCCGTCGTCTTCGTGGTCTTCGTCTTCATCGTCTTCGTGTGCGTCGTCTTCGTCTGCCTCGTCTTTTTCAAGTAGGCAGAGGAAGGGACAGAGATACGATATGAATGGATGCAAACACCCTTATTTTTAAAAAAATGAAACCTGGGGAGCCCTATTTTTAAAAAATGAAAGAACATTCGTCGTCGTCTCCATCGTCTTCGTGGTCTTCGTCTTCATCGTCTTCGTGTGCGTCGTCTTCGTCTGCGTCGTCTTTTTTAAGTAGGCAGAGGAAGGGACAGAGAGACGATATGAACGGATGCAAACACCCTTATTTTTAAAAAATGAGATCTGAGTGACAAAAAAAAAAAAAAAAAAAAAAAAAAAAAGAGTCGAAAATGGATAGCTAGGATAATTTCTTCCTGTAGGCAGGGGAAGGGACAGAGAGACGATTTGAACGATTGCAAACACCCTTATTTTGAAAAAATAAAATCTGGGGAGCCCTATTTTCAAAAAATGATAGAACCTTCGTCATCGTCTCCGTCGTCTTCGTGGTCTTCGTCTTCATCGTCTTCGTGTGCGTCGTCTTCGTCTGCGTCGTCTTTTTCAAGTAGGCAGAGGAAGGGACAGAGATACGATATGAATGGATGCAAACACCCTTATTTTTAAAAAAATGAAACCTGGGGAGCCCTATTTTCAAAAAATGAAAGAACCTTCGTCGTCGTCTGCGTCGTCTTCGTGGTCTTCGTCTTCATCGTCTTCGTGTGCGTCGTCTTCGTCTGCGTCGTCTTTTTCAAGTAGGCAGAGGATGGGACAGAGATACGATATGAATGGATGCAAACACCCTTATTTTTAAAAAAATGAAACCTGGGGAGCCCTATTTTCAAAAAATGAAAGAACCTTCGTCGTCGTCTCCGTCGTCTTCGTGGTCTTCGTCTTCATCGTCTTCGTGTGCGTCGTCTTCGTCTGCCTCGTCTTTTTCAAGTAGGCAGAGGAAGGGACAGAGATACGATATGAATGGATGCAAACACCCTTATTTTTAAAAAAATGAAACCTGGGGAGCCCTATTTTTAAAAATGAAAGAACATTCGTCGTCGTCTCCATCGTCTTCGTGGTCTTCGTCTTCATCGTCTTCGTGTGCGTCGTCTTCGTCTGCGTCGTCTTTTTTAAGTAGGCAGAGGAAGGGACAGAGAGACGATATGAACGGATGCAAACACCCTTATTTTTAAAAAATGAGATCTGAGTGACAAAAAAAAAAAAAAAAAAAAAAAAAAAAAAAAAAAAAAAAGGAGTCGAAAATGGATAGCTAGGATAATTTCTTCCTGTAGGCAGGGGAAGGGACAGAGAGACGATTTGAACGATTGCAAACACCCTTATTTTGAAAAAAATGAAACCTGGGGAGCCCTATTTTTAAAAAATGAAAGAACATTCGTCGTCGTCTCCATCGTCTTCGTGGTCTTCGTCTTCATCGTCTTCG
>NC_090728.1:55326311-55334150 GCF_036898095.1 Palaemon carinicauda | reverse complement strand
ACACCTGGAAATGAATATGAATATAAGAATGGAAGAAAAGTATAAGATAAATCAAGGTAGAAAATTAGGAGAAATATAAGTATGGAAGAAAAATAGGAGAATTAATAATTGGGAAAAAAAGGCTCATGAATATAAGACAAACATCAAAGTATCGATAAATAGAAAGGCTAAGAAAATTAAAAAGAAAAAGAAAGGATTTCTGTTGTGGTTATCTTACATAAGAATATATGTAATACACAATGAACGAAATATTTGAATAAGGGCATAAAAAAAATGAAACGATAAAGATCAATAAGAAAGACAAAGGAATGAGAGGAGTAGATGTTTAAATAATGATGAGTTAAACAGAAAAAAAAAATTATAAAAGGGACAAGTAAAAACTAAAACAACACCAACAACAAAAAGATTAAAGTTTAATAAACAAACATTTTAGTATAACTTAGAAGACAGAGTTACCGATATATATGATTGCAAGAAAAGACAGCCAATATGGAAAAAGGAAATAAAAAAGGAAACATGGGATTAAAACCAAATAAAGTAGGAAACATAAAAACAAAATCAAGCGATGTTATTAGTCTACAAATAAAAAAAAAGTTAGAATTTCCCGTGGTTAAAAAAAGTCATTTCTGAAATAGTAGAAGGGAAAAAACAATAGAAGTGAAGCAACAGAATTTAAAGTCCAATAAATGAAATATATATATATATATATATAATATATATATATATATCACTTTAATTACAAAAAAAATATTTGCATTTTAAGTTTCTCAGTAAGTAATAACTAAGTCTTTTCTGAAGACAAGGACATATTGTAACTGCTGGAGTAAGAAAAAAAAGAAAATGAAAAACTACCTTGAAGTCATTGGATAAAAAATATATTTTGTTTCAGTCAAGAAACTTTAGCAAACGAAGTTTGTTAGTATTACTAAACGTAACGAGACCCACTGAATGAGGGTTAGTGCCAGTGTCGAAGTTAACAATAGCTTTAACTAAAGGGTCATTACTTTTTCCTTACGCCCGTCGTTACAACCACTTTATAGCTTACTTTTAAAGGTTTAAAGGGCGCTCATGAATTTCAGAGGCAAGGAACAGTTACATTGTCCTATCTAAAAGGACAATGCTTAAGACTGACCATATAAACATATGATAAAGCGACCAAGCCCCTCTCCACCCAAGCTAGAACCAGGGAGGGCCAGGGAATAACTGTTGATGACTCAGCAGGTAAACCTATAGGCTCCCCCAAAACCCTTCGCTCACAAGGATGGTAAGGTTACAGACACTAAAGAAACTATCGACTTGGAGCGGATTCGAAACCTAGTCCGGTGAGCGCCAGGCAGGGACGCTTTCCAATAGGCCACCACAGCTACCATTCAATTTCTTCTATCTTGCTATTGAATCTCTTCACTTTTAATTAACGTTGCAGCTATATGCCGAATGGCCTGCCAGGACCCAGTATCTCACATTATCTAAAATTCTATGAACCTAATCAAATAATTGAACGATTTAATAAGGGACTTCACAAGAAACTTGAGGACCCTTATCTAAGTCATTTCAAGTAAAAAAGAACGTTTGATAAACAATTCATAATAAACCGGAAACAGGAATCAGTTATCAAAACAGAACGTTTTGTGAAAAAAAATAAATTATCTATATGAATTAAAACCAAGATGGAAGAGGAATTGCTCTGTATTGTATTACAAAAAAAAATATACTTCATTACATAAGTAGAAAATAGAATGCAATTTGCTCCTCCAATGGGAGCTCCGGTGTGATCACTCACAAGTCACAATGATTCATAATTAAAGTGGTTCGCCCCACATACCGGAAATGAATTCTCCCCTAAATATTTGAATAGAGACTAATGAATATTGAAGATTAAAACTAAACATGAAAATACAATCTGTCCGTGGTGAAACATGCTCAAATTAATACGTAATGTCACTGTTCCTCCCAACACTGCCATTCCTTTGGGAACTAGAAAATAGCTGTTTACGTATCGTTTAATGAAATAAATAGAACTCCTACGTACAGTACTATCTGCTCTCTCTCTCTCTCTCTCTCTCTCTCTCTCTCTCTCTCTCTCTCCACACACACACAAGGAGAATAAGGAAAATCCATTTCTCTCTCTCTCTCTCTCTCTCTCTCTCTCTCTCCACACACACACAAGGAGAATAAGGAAAAATCCATTTCTCTCTCTCTCTCTCTCTCTCTCTCTCTCTCTCCACACACACACAAGGAGAATAAGGAAAAATCCATTTCTCTCTCTCTCTCTCTCTCTCTCTCTCTCTCTCTCCACACACACACAAGGAGAATAAGGAAAAATCCATTTCTCTCTCTCTCTCTCTCTCTCTCTCTCTCCACACACACACAAGGAGAATAAGGAAAATCCATTTCTCTCTCTCTCTCTCTCTCTCTCTCCTCTCTCTCTCTCTCTCCACACACACACAAGGAGAATAAGGAAAATCCATTTCTCTCTCTCTCTCTCTCTCTCTCTCCACACACACACAAGGAGAATAAGGAAAATCCATTTCTCTCTCTCTCTCTCTCTCTCTCTCTCCACACACACACAAGGAGAATAAGGAAAATCCATTTCTCTCTCTCTCTCTCTCTCTCTCTCTCTCTCTCCACACACACACAAGGAGAATAAGGAAAATCCATTTCTCTCTCTCTCCTCTCTCTCTCTCTCTCTCTCTCCACACACACACAAGGAGAATAAGGAAAATCCATTTCTCTCTCTCTCTCTCTCTCTCTCCTCTCTCTCTCTCTCTCCACACACACACAAGGAGAATAAGGAAAATCCATTTCTCTCTCTCTCTCATCTCTCTCTCTCCTCTCTCTCCACACACACACAAGGAGAATAAGGAAAAATCCATTTCTCTCTCTCTCTCTCTCCTCTCTCTCTCTCTCTCTCTCTCTCTCTCTCCACAGAAAGAAAAAGGTCCATTGCAAATTACTCCATATTACCGTGCGATCATTTCGAATGATAATAATAGTCATTATGATAATGGTAACAAACGTTTTTCTTGATTTTGAGTTATGATGTTGCATTAATTTGGAAAAAAAAAATTTTATATCAAGGTTTGTAATACGAAATGTTTCTATATTTGAGCATCATTACAAGAGAATAATTAATATGCACCACGGTATTTGTTTTATATAGAGTTACAGAATTGATATGGGTTTTGTATCATGCAAGCCAAACTGTATTAAAACTGTAAAGATGGTAAAATTCCCCTGAGGCATCCGAATGCTAGAGTTGAACCCGCTGCTGATGTAATACCTTTGAAAAACTTTTCCCTTTAACGTACAAAAACAATAGTTGGTTGTTCCTTTCTTTAGACTAGACATTATTCAATTAAGCTTATCTCCCTTTCAATACTTTTCCTCTTGGCAAGGGTAGAAGAGGACTCTTTAGCTATGGTAAGAAGCAGCTATTCTAGAAAGACACTCCAAAATCAAACCATTGTTCTCTGGTCTTGGGTATTACCATGGCCTCTGCACCATGGTCTTCCCACCGTCATGGGTTAGAGTTCTCTTGCCTGAGGGTACACTCAGGCACACTATTCTATTTTATTTCTGTTTCTCTTGTTTTTCTTAAGTTTTTACAGTTTATATTTGAAAGATTTATTTTAATGTTACTGTTCTTAAAACACTTTATTCTAATTGTTAATTACTTCTCTTGAAGTTTATTTATTTCCTCATTTCCTTTTCCCACTAGGCTATTTCCCCTGTAGGAGCACTTGGGCTTATAGCATGCTGCTAGTCCAACTAGGGTTGTAGCTTAGCAAGTAATAATAATAATAATAATAACAACGACGACGACGATGATGATGATATCTACCTTTTAGTAGCTATATGAAAATTTAAAAAAAAATAATTGGATTTTGAATGCTTGAGTGATATCAATTAAAAACTTATTAGTTTTTAAATGCAATTCAACACGATATAAAAACTAACACTTACTGAAGCTCTTCCATGTTAATTCAAGTTAGAAAAGAGAGTAATGAAAGCATTGCAATATTTACAAGTAATAGAAGTGAAATGACATTCTATGAAATGATGACAATTGCTAAGAATAGATGGAAGAGGATTTTCCGTTAAAAACATCCACGGTGAGAGAAAGAGAATATTCTTGAAAAAAAAGGTAATGAAAAGTGACGGTTAATCAAAGAAAAGTGAAGATAAGAATGACCAATTAAGGAAATTGATATGCAAGAGAATAATTGAATTAAGTTTGGAAGACTCAATGTTATAAAAAGGCTTTAAATCAGCTGTGATCCGATTTATGAACGTGGAAGATGAAGATTGATAATTTTTTTTTTTTTTTTTTTTTTTTTTTTTTTTTTTTTTTTTTTGAGTAGACCGGTAATTAGTCTGTGACGCGAGTTCCAATTCACAGCCGAACAGTGAGAGAGGTGGACACTTTACTATCCGTGTAGACGCCTCAGATTATGTATGTAATTGATGTATAGGTTTGCTTAAAGCAAATGGGTGTTACACACTAAAAGCGGGTTAACACGGTCGAACGGTCCGTCGAACGCGTTTCGACAGAGTGTTTGGAGTGATGTTCGAATGTGTGAACGGGGTATTTTGGTTGTCGAACACGTTCGTCAAAACGGTTCGAAGAAAGTCTGTTCTTGCCTGGAATTTTATGGGCGGGGCTTCATTTTCCACAAGCCTTATGCATCTGTGACTGACCTCCACCTCTTCGAACCGTTTGACAAGCAGGTTCGACAAAGCGGGTTCGACGACCCGTTTGACCGTGTAAACCCGCTTAACACACAACACAAACAAAGCCACTCCAACACCTAAAAAACACAACATATACCTCACATGTCTCGAACTGTTGACCTAACCGCACATATCCATAATGCTGAGAGGTTAGGACACTGGTGACTGGTACACACATACGAACATATGCTACCGGAGTCTAAGTGATGTCAGGCAGGGCAGCCGATCGGGGACTACTGTCTACCCCCAAAGCCAAAACAAATTCCTTCAAAAAGAAGGCAACCATGCTTTACCCCATACAAACGGGAAAAAAAAAACTTTAATAAAATAAGTAATAAGTTTTTATGCTTCTGACATTTTAAGATAAAATATGCCTCGCATAGTAAGTATCCATCAAAAGAAGAAACACTGTATGTAATATTCGATATTTATTATCTTTTTTTCTCTTATTCTAGTTCTACATGACGTTAGGAGTAATATTCGAGAAATACATCTAACAGAAAAAAACCTTTGAATAATTTTTCCTTGTGTACATTTCTTGAATTTTATTCCAGTAACGTTGTAATGCATTTGCAGCTCCCTATGATTATCAAAATACGGTACTGTTATATTAACCGTCTTTATCATAATTATGTACTTATTCATCTTCAATTTATTGCATTTCCTTTTTTTGTACTAATTTAAGAGTTACACGCCCAAAGGTTTGCGATGCGGAACTATATAAATATATATATATATATATATATATATGTATATGTAATATTTATATATACAATATATATATATATATTATATATATACTAACAATTTTCTCTATTAAGACTCACTGCAGAGGATATAAAGAAGAGTTATTCACATAATTTAATGTACTTGTTCAGAAGAGAGAGAGAGAGAGAGAGAGAGAGAGAGAGAGAGAGAGAGAGAGTACTTTACAGCCATCCACTTTCCACTCGGTGTATATCTTCACAGTTTATGCAAAAAAAAAAAAGAGGTAAAGATCAGCCCGTCCTCTCCTTAAGATCGGATTAAGGATTTCTTTTATACGTGGGAAAAATGTGAACAGCTCAACCATGATTTCCGTTAATCCCTTTTATATCTTAAGAGTTCAGAAAACCTAGTTTAGTTTTTTCCCCTTTCAAATATAACCATCTGTATTCCAGCGAGAGAATGTCTATATACTGAAATAAAATTTGTCCTTATAAGTAAGGCAACTTGGAGATTTTATAAATTATTTTTTAAAGAATCGCTAGATTTGTATAAGTATTCTTTGCCTAAAATGGAGTTCAGGATAATGTATATATTCTGAAACAAGATTTTCTACCTTACATGTCAAACAAGTTGGCTGTTTTATAATGATTTTTTAAGACCAAGTAGATTTACATTAGTATTTTTTACCTAAAATGAAGTTATAGACGATAATTAACCTTTAAGTATTCCGTCTTATTCCGGAATGTTTAGATTTCTAAGCCTTTTTACATAGATAAGCCACCAATGTCAATAAGTGCCGAAGGATATTACTGCAAAGCAAACACTTCTACAAATTAACTTCTTTCGTATCAGAAAATTTATAGGAAATAAAAAAAGAAATTGGTTGTTCAAGGCCTATGAATAATTGATATTGAATTTTCCAGAGCGATCAAATCTGTCTTAAGAATTCCTTCATGCTGAACCATTGCAAACGTATCATTATTATTATTATTATTATTATTATTATTATTATTATTATTTATTATTATTATTATATTATTATTATTAGCTAAGCTACAACCCTAGTTGGAAAAGCAGGATTCTATAAACCCAAGGGTCCCAACAGAGAAAAATAGCCCAATGAGGAAAGAAAATAATAATTGGAAAAAACAGGATGCTATAAGCCCAAGGGATCTAACAGGTAAAAATAGCCCAGTAAGAAAAGGAAAATAATAGTTGGAAAAACAGAATTCTATAAACCAAAGGGCTCCAACAAGGAAAAATAGCCCAGTGAGGAAAGGAAATAGTCGGAAAAGCAGGATGCTATAAGCCCAAGGGCCCCTACTGGGAAAAATAGCCCAGTTAGAAAAGGAAATAGCTGGAAAAGCAGGATGTTATAAGCCGAAGGGCTCCAACAAGAAAAAATGGCTCAGGTGAGGAAAGGAAATAGCTGGAAAAGCAGGATGCTATAGGCCGAAGGGCTCCAACAAGAAAAAATGGCTCTGTGAGGAAAGGAAATAGTTTGAAAACCGGGATGCTATAAGCCGAAGGGCTCCAACAAGAAAAATTAGCCCATTGAGGAAAGGGAATAGTTGGAAAAGGTGGATGCTGTCGGTGAGAAAAGGAAATAATATTTGGAAAAGCAGGATGCTATGATCCCAAGGGCTCCAACAGAGAAAAATAACCGTGAGGAAGTGAAATAAGGGAATAAATAAATTACAAGTGATGAGCAAGAAATCCATGAATCTTTCCTGGACATAGGGGAAAGTGTTCGTAACTCCGAATGCTTTTTAGGTAAACATCCCTCCGAAACAGAGCAATGCCAGCCACATAAAATACTTAGGCAAACACTTCACTCGCGTTTATTTAAGAGGGCCTCCTATCGGCGCTTGCTTGCTCAACCAGGAGGGTCGCTCTTTTTTAGAAGTGTTAGTTATGGATGGTAGTTTTCTGGAATACCTTTTTTTCTCCTCAGTCCGTAACTTTTTCTTGGCATCGTTTATGAAGGAACTTTTCTCATTTGTACCGTAGAAAAAAAACCGCTCGCTAGGCGAACTAAAAAAAAAACTTATGTTACATAATCTGAAGGTTGGAGAAAAAATGGTAAGTAACGCTGAAAACCAAAAAAAAAAAAAAAAAAAACAACTTATAAATTACATAATCTGAAAGTTCAATAAATTAATTTCAAATATTCTATGGATAATCATTATCAACTGTATATTGGAAATTCCTTTGTTATAAAAATCATGCTAATTTGTCTTTTACATGATGGAAAGTATTAAATGTCATGATTTTAGTTTTCGTTCATAGTTGCCAGTAAGTTAACTTTGATTGTTCCATGCAAATGCAAAGGTTTCATTATTCCATAAAATGGCGTATGTTTTACCGTTTCCCAGAATGACATACGTTTCACTGTACCAT
>NC_090728.1:55313811-55321311 GCF_036898095.1 Palaemon carinicauda | reverse complement strand
ACGACGGAGACGACGACGAAGGTTCTTTCATTTTTTGAAAATAGGGCTCCCCAGGTTTCATTTTTTTAAAAATAAGGGTGTTTGCATCCATTCATATCGTATCTCTGTCCCATCCTCTGCCTACTTGAAAAAGACGACGCAGACGAAGACGACGCACACGAAGAAGATGAAGACGAAGACCACGAAGACGTCGCAGACGACGACGAAGGTTCTTTCATTTTTTGAAAATAGGGCTCCCCAGGTTTCATTTTTTTAAAAATAAGGGTGTTTGCATCCATTCATATCGTATCTCTGTCCCTTCCTCTGCCTACTTGAAAAAGACGACGCAGACGAAGACGACGCACACGAAGACGATGAAGACGAAGACCACGAAGACGACGGAGACGATGACGAAGGTTCTATCATTTTTTGAAAATAGGGCTCCCCAGATTTTATTTTTTTCAAAATAAGGGTGTTTGCAATCGTTCAAATCGTCTCTCTGTCCCTTCCCCTGCCTACTGGAAGAAATTATCCTAGCTATCCATTTTCGACTCTTTTTTTTTTTTTTTTTTTTTTTTTTTTTTTTGGTCACTCAGATCTCATTTTTTAAAAATAAGGGTGTTTGCATCCGTTCATATCGTCTCTCTGTCCCTTCCTCTGCCTACTTAAAAAAGACGACGCAGACGAAGACGACGCACACGAAGACGATGAAGACGAAGACCACGAAGACGATGGAGACGACGACGAATGTTCTTTCATTTTTTCAAAATAGGGCTCCCCAGGTTTCATTTTTTTAAAAATAAGGGTTTTTGCATCCATTCATATCGTCTCTCTGTCCCTTCCTCTGCCTACTTAAAAAAGACGACGCAGACGAAGACGACGCACACGAAGACGATGAAGACGAAGACCACGAAGACGATGGAGACGACGACGAATGTTCTTTCATTTTTTAAAAATAGGGCTCCCCAGGTTTCATTTTTTTAAAAATAAGGGTGTTTGCATCCATTCATATCGTATCTCTGTCCCATCCTCTGCCTACTTGAAAAAGACGACGCAGACGAAGACGACGCACACGAAGAAGATGAAGACGAAGACCACGAAGACGACGCAGACGACGACGAAGGTTCTTTCATTTTTTGAAAATAGGGCTCCCCAGGTTTCATTTTTTTAAAAATAAGGGTGTTTGCATCCATTCATATCGTATCTCTGTCCCTTCCTCTGCCTACTTGAAAAAGACGACGCAGACGAAGACGACGCACACGAAGACGATGAAGACGAAGACCACGAAGACGACGGAGACGATGACGAAGGTTCTATCATTTTTTGAAAATAGGGCTCCCCAGATTTTATTTTTTTCAAAATAAGGGTGTTTGCAATCGTTCAAATCGTCTCTCTGTCCCTTCCCCTGCCTACTGGAAGAAATTATCCTAGCTATCCATTTTCGACTCTTTTTTTTTTTTTTTTTTTTTTTTTTTTTTTTTGGTCACTCAGATCTCATTTTTTAAAATAAGGGTGTTTGCATCCGTTCATATCGTCTCTCTGTCCCTTCCTCTGCCTACTTAAAAAAGACGATGCAGACGAAGACGAAGCACACGAAGACGATGAAGACGAAGACCACGAAGACGATGGAGACGACGACGAATGTTCTTTCATTTTTTAAAAATAGGGCTCCCCAGGTTTCATTTTTTTAAAAATAAGGGTGTTTGCATCCATTCATATCGTATCTCTGTCCCATCCTCTGCCTACTTGAAAAAGACGACGCAGACGAAGACGACGCACACGAAGAAGATGAAGACGAAGACCACGAAGACGACGCAGACGACGACGAAGGTTCTTTCATTTTTTGAAAATAGGGCTCCCCAGGTTTCATTTTTTTAAAAATAAGGGTGTTTGCATCCATTCATATCGTATCTCTGTCCCTTCCTCTGCCTACTTGAAAAAGACGACGCAGACGAAGACGACGCACACGAAGACGATGAAGACGAAGACCACGAAGACGACGGAGACGATGACGAAGGTTCTATCATTTTTTGAAAATAGGGCTCCCCAGATTTTATTTTTTTCAAAATAAGGGTGTTTGCAATCGTTCAAATCGTCTCTCTGTCCCTTCCCCTGCCTACTGGAAGAAATTATCCTAGCTATCCATTTTCGACTCTTTTTTTTTTTTTTTTTTTTTTTTTTTTTTTTTTTTTTTTTTGGTCACTCAGATCTCATTTTTTAAAAATAAGGGTGTTTGCATCCGTTCATATCGTCTCTCTGTCCCTTCCTCTGCCTACTTAAAAAAGACGACGCAGACGAAGACGACGCACACGAAGACGATGAAGACGAAGACCACGAAGACGATGGAGACGACGACGAATGTTCTTTCATTTTTTAAAAATAGGGCTCCCCAGGTTTCATTTTTTTAAAAATAAGGGTGTTTGCATCCATTCATATCGTATCTCTGTCCCTTCCTCTGCCTACTTGAAAAAGACGAGGCAGACGAAGACGACGCACACGAAGACGATGAAGACGAAGACCACGAAGACGACGGAGACGACGACGAAGGTTCTTTCATTTTTTGAAAATAGGGCTCCCCAGGTTTCATTTTTTTAAAAATAAGGGTGTTTGCATCCATTCATATCGTATCTCTGTCCCATCCTCTGCCTACTTGAAAAAGACGACGCAGACGAAGACGACGCACACGAAGAAGATGAAGACGAAGACCACGAAGACGACGCAGACGACGACGAAGGTTCTTTCAATTTTTGAAAATAGGGCTCCCCAGGTTTCATTTTTTTAAAAATAAGGGTGTTTGCATCCATTCATATCGTATCTCTGTCCCTTCCTCTGCCTACTTGAAAAAGACGACGCAGACGAAGACGACGCACACGAAGACGATGAAGACGAAGACCACGAAGACGACGGAGACGATGACGAAGGTTCTATCATTTTTTGAAAATAGGGCTCCCCAGATTTTATTTTTTTCAAAATAAGGGTGTTTGCAATCGTTCAAATCGTCTCTCTGTCCCTTCCCCTGCCTACTGGAAGAAATTATCCTAGCTATCCATTTTCGACTCTTTTTTTTTTTTTTTTTTTTTTCTTTTTTTTTTTTTTTTTTTTTTTTTTTTTTTTTTTTTTTTTTTTTGGTCACTCAGATCTCATTTTTTAAAAATAATGGTGTTTGCATCCGTTCATATCGTCTCTCTGTCCCTTCCTCTGCCTACTTAAAAAAGACGATGCAGACGAAGACGACGCACACGAAGACGATGAAGACGAAGACCACGAAGACGATGGAGACGACGACGAATGTTCTTTCATTTTTTAAAAATAGGGCTCCCCAGGTTTCATTTTTTTAAAAATAAGGGTGTTTGCATCCATTCATATCGTATCTCTGTCCCATCCTCTGCCTACTTGAAAAAGACGACGCAGACGAAGACGACGCACACGAAGAAGATGAAGACGAAGACCACGAAGACGACGCAGACGACGACGAAGGTTCTTTCATTTTTTGAAAATAGGGCTCCCCAGGTTTCATTTTTTTAAAAATAAGGGTGTTTGCATCCATTCATATCGTATCTCTGTCCCTTCCTCTGCCTACTTGAAAAAGACGACGCAGACGAAGACGACGCACACGAAGACGATGAAGACGAAGACCACGAAGACGACGGAGACGATGACGAAGGTTCTATCATTTTTTGAAAATAGGGCTCCCCAGATTTTATTTTTTTCAAAATAAGGGTGTTTGCAATCGTTCAAATCGTCTCTCTGTCCCTTCCCCTGCCTACTGGAAGAAATTATCCTAGCTATCCATTTTCGACTCTTTTTTTTTTTTTTTTTTCTTTTCTTTTCTTTTTTTTTTTTTTTTTTTTTTTTTTTTTTTTTTGGTCACTCAGATCTCATTTTTTAAAAATAAGGGTGTTTGCATCCGTTCATATCGTCTCTCTGTCCCTTCCTCTGCCTACTTAAAAAAGACGATGCAGACGAAGACGACGCACACGAAGACGATGAAGACGAAGACCACGAAGACGATGGAGACGACGACGAATGTTCTTTCATTTTTTAAAAATAGGGCTCCCCAGGTTTCATTTTTTTAAAAATAAGGGTGTTTGCATCCATTCATATCGTATCTCTGTCCCATCCTCTGCCTACTTGAAAAAGACGACGCAGACGAAGACGACGCACACGAAGAAGATGAAGACGAAGACCACGAAGACGACGCAGACGACGACGAAGGTTCTTTCATTTTTTGAAAATAGGGCTCCCCAGGTTTCATTTTTTTAAAAATAAGGGTGTTTGCATCCATTCATATCGTATCTCTGTCCCTTCCTCTGCCTACTTGAAAAAGACGACGCAGACGAAGACGACGCACACGAAGACGATGAAGACGAAGACCACGAAGACGACGGAGACGATGACGAAGGTTCTATCATTTTTTGAAAATAGGGCTCCCCAGATTTTATTTTTTTCAAAATAAGGGTGTTTGCAATCGTTCAAATCGTCTCTCTGTCCCTTCCCCTGCCTACTGGAAGAAATTATCCTAGCTATCCATTTTCGACTCTTTTTTTTTTTTTTTTTTTTTTTTTTTTTTTTTGGTCACTCAGATCTCATTTTTTAAAAATAAGGGTGTTTGCATCCGTTCATATTGTCTCTCTGTCCCTTCCTCTGCCTACTTAAAAAAGACGACGCAGACGAAGACGACGCACACGAAGACGATGAAGACGAAGACCACGAAGACGATGGAGACGACGACGAATGTTCTTTCATTTTTTAAAAATAGGGCTCCCCAGGTTTCATTTTTTTAAAAATAAGGGTGTTTGCATCCATTCATATCGTATCTCTGTCCCTTCCTCTGCCTACTTGAAAAAGACGAGGCAGACGAAGACGACGCACACGAAGACGATGAAGACGAAGACCACGAAGACAACGGAGACGACGACGAAGGTTCTTTCATTTTTTGTAAATAGGGCTCCCCAGGTTTCATTTTTTTAAAAATAAAGGTGTTTGCATCCATTCATATCGTATCTCTGTCCCATCCTCTGCCTACTTGAAAAAGACGACGCAGACGAAGACGACGCACACGAAGACGATGAAGACGAAGACCACGAAGACGACGCAGACGACGACGAAGGTTCTTTCATTTTTTGAAAATAGGGCTCCCCAGGTTTCATTTTTTTAAAAATAAGGGTGTTTGCATCCATTCATATCGTATCTCTGTCCCTTCCTCTGCCTACTTGAAAAAGACGACGCAGACGAAGACGACGCACACGAAGACGATGAAGACGAAGACCACGAAGACGACGGAGACGATGACGAAGGTTCTATCATTTTTTGAAAATAGGGCTCCCCAGATTTTATTTTTTTCAAAATAAGGGTGTTTGCAATGGTTCAAATCGTCTCTCTGTCCCTTCCCCTGCCTACTGGAAGAAATTATCCTAGCTATCCATTTTCGACTTTTTTTTTTTTTTTTTTTTTTTTTTTTTTTTTTTTTTTTTTTTTTTGGTCACTCAGATCTCATTTTTTAAAAATAAGGGTGTTTGCATCCGTTCATATCGTCTCTCTGTCCCTTCCTCTGCCTACTTAAAAAAGACGACGCAGACGAAGACGACGCACACGAAGACGATGAAGACGAAGACCACGAAGACGATGGAGACGACGACGAATGTTCTTTCATTTTTTAAAAATAGGGCTCCCCAGGTTTCATTTTTTTAAAAATAAGGGTGTTTGCATCCATTCATATCGTATCTCTGTCCCTTCCTCTGCCTACTTGAAAAAGACGAGGCAGACGAAGACGACGCACACGAAGACGATGAAGACGAAGACCACGAAGACGACGGAGACGACGACGAAGGTTCTTTCATTTTTTGAAAATAGGGCTCCCCAGGTTTCATTTTTTTAAAAATAAGGGTGTTTGCATCCATTCATATCGTATCTCTGTCCCATCCTCTGCCTACTTGAAAAAGACGACGCAGACGAAGACGACGCACACGAAGAAGATGAAGACGAAGACCACGAAGACGTCGCAGACGACGACGAAGGTTCTTTCATTTTTTGAAAATAGGGCTCCCCAGGTTTCATTTTTTTAAAAATAAGGGTGTTTGCATCCATTCATATCGTATCTCTGTCCCTTCCTCTGCCTACTTGAAAAAGACGACGCAGACGAAGACGACGCACACGAAGACGATGAAGACGAAGACCACGAAGACGACGGAGACGATGACGAAGGTTCTATCATTTTTTGAAAATAGGGCTCCCCAGATTTTATTTTTTTCAAAATAAGGGTGTTTGCAATCGTTCAAATCGTCTCTCTGTCCCTTCCCCTGCCTACTGGAAGAAATTATCCTAGCTATCCATTTTCGACTCTTTTTTTTTTTTTTTTTTTTTTTTTTTTTGGTCACTCAGATCTCATTTTTTAAAAATAAGGGTGTTTGCATCCGTTCATATCGTCTCTCTGTCCCTTCCTCTGCCTACTTAAAAAAGACGACGCAGACGAAGACGACGCACACGAAGACGATGAAGACGAAGACCACGAAGACGATGGAGACGACGACGAATGTTCTTTCATTTTTTCAAAATAGGGCTCCCCAGGTTTCATTTTTTTAAAAATAAGGGTGTTTGCATCCATTCATATCGTCTCTCTGTCCCTTCCTCTGCCTACTTAAAAAAGACGACGCAGACGAAGACGACGCACACGAAGACGATGAAGACGAAGACCACGAAGACGATGGAGACGACGACGAATGTTCTTTCATTTTTTAAAAATAGGGCTCCCCAGGTTTCATTTTTTTAAAAATAAGGGTGTTTGCATCCATTCATATCGTATCTCTGTCCCATCCTCTGCCTACTTGAAAAAGACGACGCAGACGAAGACGACGCACACGAAGAAGATGAAGACGAAGACCACGAAGACGACGCAGACGACGACGAAGGTTCTTTCATTTTTTGAAAATAGGGCTCCCCAGGTTTCATTTTTTTAAAAAATAAGGGTGTTTGCATCCATTCATATCGTATCTCTGTCCCATCCTCTGCCTACTTGAAAAAGACGACGCAGACGAAGACGACGCACACGAAGAAGATGAAGACGAAGACCACGAAGACGACGCAGACGATGACGAAGGTTCTATCATTTTTTGAAAATAGGGCTCCCCAGATTTTATTTTTTTCAAAATAAGGGTGTTTGCAATCGTTCAAATCGTCTCTCTGTCCCTTCCCCTGCCTACTGGAAGAAATTATCCTAGCTATCCATTTTCGACTCTTTTTTTTTTTTTTTTTTTTTTTTTTTTTTTTGGTCACTCAGATCTCATTTTTTAAAAATAATGGTGTTTGCATCCGTTCATATCGTCTCTCTGTCCCTTCCTCTGCCTACTTAAAAAAGACGATGCAGACGAAGACGACGCACACGAAGACGATGAAGACGAAGACCACGAAGACGATGGAGACGACGACGAATGTTCTTTCATTTTTAAAAATAGGGCTCCCCAGGTTTCATTTTTTTAAAAATAAGGGTGTTTGCATCCATTCATATCGTATCTCTGTCCCATC
>NC_090728.1:55310438-55313311 GCF_036898095.1 Palaemon carinicauda | reverse complement strand
CGAAGGTTCTATCATTTTTTGAAAATAGGGCTCCCCAGATTTTATTTTTTTCAAAACAAGGGTGTTTGCAATCGTTCAAATCGTCTCTCTGTCCCTTCCCCTGCCTACTGGAAGAAAATTATACTAGCTATCCATTTTCGACTTTTTTTTTTTTTTTTTTTTTTTTTTTTTTTTTTTTTTTGGTCACTCAGATCTCATTTTTTAAAATAAGGGTGTTTGCATCCGTCCATATCGTCTCTCTGTCCCTTCCTCTGCCTACTTAAAAAAGACGACGCAGACGAAGACGACGCACACGAAGACGATGAAGACGAAGACCACGAAGACGATGGAGACGACGACGAATGTTCTTTCATTTTTTAAAAATAGGGCTCCCCAGGTTTCATTTTTTTAAAAATAAGGGTGTTTGCATCCATTCATATCGTATCTCTGTCCCATCCTCTGCCTACTTGAAAAATGACGACGCAGACGAAGACGACGCACACGAAGACGATGAAGACGAAGACCACGAAGACGACGGAGACGACGACGAAGGTTCTTTCATTTTTTGAAAATAGGGCTCCCCAGGTTCATTTTTTCAAAAATAAGGGTGTTTGCATCCGTTCACATCGTCTCTCTGTCCCTTCCTCTGCCTACTTAAAAAGGACGACGCAGACGAAGACGACGCACACGAAGACGATGAAGACGAAGACCACGAAGACGATGGGAGACGACGACGAATGTTCTTTCATTTTTTAAAAATAGGGCTCCCCAGGTTTCATTTTTTTAAAAATAAGGGTGTTTGCATCCATTCATATCGTATCTCTGTCCCATCCTCTGCCTACTTGAAAAAGACGACGCAGACGAAGACGACGCACACGAAGACGATGAAGACGAAGACCACGAAGACGACGGAGACGATGACGAAGGTTCTATCATTTTTTGAAAATAGGGCTCCCCAGATTTTATTTTTTTCAAAATAAGGGTGTTTGCAATCGTTCAAATCGTCTCTCTGTACCTTCCCCTGCCTACTGGAAGAAATTATACTAGCTATCCATTTTCGACTCTTTTTTTTTTTTTTTTTTTTTTTTTTTTTTTTTTTTTTTTTTTTTTTTTTTTTTTTTTTTTTTTTTTTTTTTTTTTTTGGTCACTCAGATCTCATTTTTCAAAAATAAGGGTGTTTGCATCCGTTTCATATGCGTCTTCTCTGTCCCTTCCTCTGCCTACTTAAAAAAGACGACGCAGACGAAGACGACGCACACGAAGACGATGAAGACGAAGACCACGAAGACGATGAGACGACGACGAATGTTCTTTCATTTTTTAAAAATAGGGCTCCCAGGTTTCATTTTTTTAAAATAAGGGTGTTTGCATCCATTAATATCGTATCTCTGTCCCTTCCTCTGCCTACTTGAAAAAGACGAGGCAGACGAAGACGACGCACACGAAGACGATGAAGACGAAGACCACGAAGACGACGGAGACGACGACGAAGGTTCTTTCATTTTTGAAAATAGGGCTCCCCAGGTTTCATTTTTTTAAAAATAAGGGTGTTTGCATCCATTCATATCGTATCTCTGTCCCATCCTCTGCCTACTTGAAAAAGACGACGCAGACGAAGACGACGCACACGAAGACGATGAAGACGAAGACCACTAAGACGACGCAGACGACGACGAAGGTTCTTTCATTTTTTAAAAATAGGGCTCCCAGGTTTCATTTTTTTAAAAATAAGGGTGTTTGCATCCATTCATATCGTATCTCTGTCCCTTCCTCTGCCTACTTGAAAAAGACGACGCAGAGGAAGACGACGCACACGAAGACGATGAAGACGAGAAGACCACGAAGACGACGGAGACGATGACGAAGGTTCTATCATTTTTTGAAAATAGGGCTCCCCAGATTTTATTTTTTTCAAAATAAGGGTGTTTGCAATCGTTCAAATCGTCTCTCTGTCCCTTCCCCTGCCTACTGGAAGAAATTATCCTAGCTATCCATTTTCGACTCTTTTTTTTTTTTTTTTTTTTTTTTTTTTTTTTTTTTTTTTTTTTTTTTTTTTTGGTCACTCAGATCTCATTTTTTAAAAATAAGGGTGTTTGCATCCGTTCATATCGTCTCTCTGTCCCTTCCTCTGCCTACTTAAAAAAGACGACGCAGACGAAGACGACGCACACGAAGACGATGAAGACGAAGACCACGAAGACGATGGAGACGACGACGAATGTTCTTTCATTTTTTAAAAATAGGGCTCCCAGGTTTCATTTTTTTAAAAATAAGGGGTGTTTGCATCCATTAATATCGTATCTCTGTCCCTTCCTCTGCCTACTTGAAAAAGACGAGGCAGACGAAGACGACGCACACGAAGACGATGAAGACGAAGACCACGAGACGACGGAGACGACGACGAAGGTTCTTTCATTTTTTGAAAATAGGGCTCCCCAGGTTTCATTTTTTTAAAAATAAGGGTGTTTGCATCCATTCATATCGTATCTCTGTCCCATCCTCTGCCTACTTGAAAAGACGACGCAGACGAAGACGACGCAGCCACGAAGACGATGAACACGAAGACCACGAAGACGACGCAGACGACGACGAAGGTTCTTTCATTTTAAAAAATAGGGCTCCCAGGTTTCATTTTTTTAAAAATAAGGGTGTTTGCATCCATTCATATCGTATCTCTGTCCCTTCCTCTGCCTACTTGAAAAAGACGACGCAGACGAAGACGACGCACACGAAGACGATGAAGACGAAGACCACGAAGACGACGGAGACGATGACGAAGGTTGTATCATTTTTTTGAAAATAGGGCTCCCCAGATTTTATTTTTTTAAAATAAGGGTGTTTGCAATCGTTCAAATCGTCTCTCTGTCCCTTCCCCTGCCTACTGGAAGAAATTA
>NC_090728.1:55287938-55297938 GCF_036898095.1 Palaemon carinicauda | reverse complement strand
GGTGTCCATATATAGATTCAATATCGGTTGACAGTGTCCTTATACTCGTATTGACAGTGTCCTTATATAAATTCAATCTCAGTTAACAGTGTCCTTGTATAAATTCAATTTCGGTTGACAGTGTCCTTATATAAGTTCAGTCTGTTGACAGTGTTCTTATGTAGATTCAATCTCGGTAGACAGTTTCCTTATAGTCTTATAAATTCAATCTCAGTTATCACTTGAAAACTCAAAACTTCAAATTCCTTTTGGCATCCCGGTGATGACGAGGAGCTAAACTACATTTTTTCCTCGAGATCTCTCAGTTTTCCAGAGATTGTGATAACCCGAGTCCCCAGGTGCATTAAGATGCGCTTTTCATTTGTTTCTCATAACGGCTTGGCATTGTCGTCATCGCAGATGGCAGTCGACGATGGGAAAATTTTATCCAATTTCACTTCCATTATCCTTTCTCTCTCTCTCTCTCTCTCTCTCTCTCTCTCTCTCTCTCTCTCTCTCTCTCTCTCTCTCTCTGTACTCAAATGTCTGTCTAAATTTTATTTTGTATTTCATTATCCATATGAATTTCTTGGTACAACTTAACTCTCTCTCTCTCTCTCTCTCTCTCTCTCTCTCTCTCTCTCTCTCTGTACTCAAATGTCTATCTAAATTTTATTTTGTATTCCATTATCCATATGAATTTCTTGGTACAACTTAACTTGTAAGATTCTCTCTCTCTCTCTCTCTCTCTCTCTCTCTCTCTCTCTCTCTCTCTCTCTCTCTCTCTGTACCCATGCCTATCTAAATTTTATTTTGTATTTCATTATCCATATGAATTTCTTGGTACAACTTAACTTGTAAGATTTTTTTTTCTCTCTCTCTCTCTCTCTCTCTCTCTCTCTCTCTCTCTCTCTCTCTCTCTCTCTCTCTCTCTCTCTCTCGCTTCAGATTTTTCCTTTTTCAGAAATATTAGAGACTGGTAAATTTTGTCGAAAAATGTATATGCTGCTTTCAGTATATTTTAATAGTAATTCTACCACATGTTGACATTGTTTTGAGTCATGTCGACATTTTAGGTGCTAATTAAAAGTGCGGTTAATTGTTTTTGTTAATTGTGCATTTTAATGAGTGTTTGCTGTCATTTATTCATATCACTATGTGAATATCCGCTTATATATTTCTGTGGTGGAGGTTTTCAAAGAAATAAAATATGTAATAATGGAAGTGGAATATGTTTTTATATAATTTTATTTATATTATAGTTACGAGAATGAAGTGCAACTTATTTATTACTGTGATTTTAATTCAAAGAAATAAAACATGTAATAATGGAAATGGAATTTTTTTTTTATTTTATATATATTTTTATTTATAGTTATGGTAATAAATTGCAATGTCTTGAGACAATAAAGCTATTATTTACATATATTAATTGCAATCTATATATTTCTGCGGGCTGTTCCAGATAAAGCCATTTAAAGGTTCAAAGGCCGCTCATGAATGGCAGAGGCAATGGACAGTGATACTCCCCTAGCAAGCAGGATAATGCCATAGAGACTGATCATATATACATATGATCAGCGCCGAAGACCGCTCTCCACCGAAGCTAGGACCCGAGAGGGCCAGGCAATGGCTACTGAGGACTCGATAGACAGATAGGTTCCCCCAAACCCCCCAACCTTAGCTCGCAAGGATGGCAAGGTTGCAGACAATAAAGAAACTAACGAGTCTGAGCGGGACTCGAACCCCCGTCTGGCAAACACCAGGCAGAGACGTTACCAACCAGGCCACCACAAGCAGAATCACATTTTGCTTGAGGGTACCCTCGGGCACACTATTCTATCTCATTTCTCTTGTTTTCATAGTTTATATAGGAAATATTTATTTAATTGTTACTATTCTTAAAATATTTCAATTTTCCTTGTTTCCTTTCCTCACTGGGCTATTTTCCCTGTTGGGGCCCCTGGGCTTATAGCATCTTGCTCTTCCAACCAGGGTTGTAGCCTAGCAAATGATAATAATATTAATAATATCCTACCGTTAATGAACCGTCCCAGCAGAATAAATCTCCTATTGAGACACCGAATCCTACGTAGGATATCTGAGGATATCTGATGTCACTCTTGATAATTTACAGCCTTTTAAGGTCAGATGCTAAGTTATATCCTGGGGGAAACTTCATTGACGATAATTCTGAAAGAGAAATTTCGCCTCTTTTTTTTTTTTTTTTTTTTTTTTTTTCCAAACCTGTCTTTGGGTCCCTTCGATAAGGGGGACAAAGAAATAATGGATCCATAACTGTCCTTCCGGTTGGCGTCTTTGTGGTTCGTTTGGAATTCTGGAATTCCTGTTTTTTGGGATTCCAAGATTTCTTATTTTTATTTTGATATTGTTTTGGTAATGCTGTTATAGTTTGTTTTGAAATCAAATCTAGTCTTCTTTCTTTATATATATATATATATATATATATATATATATACACACACAAAATAAGGCAAATAGAATTTTTTAAGGATATTCCTGAGTTTGGATTCCAAGATCCATATTTTCATTGTAATATTCGCTTGGTAATGCTGTTATAGTTTCTTTTAAAATCAAATCTAGTCTCTTTTTCTTAGAAAATAAGGCAAATAGAATTTTTTTAAGGATATTGCTGATTTTGGATTCCAAGATTCCCTATTTTCATTTTGATATTCTCTTATTAAAACTTATAGTTTGCTTTGAAGTCAAACCTAGCCTTCATTTCATTTGAAAATAAGGCAAATATTTTTTTTTTAAATATATTCCTGTTTTTTGGATTCTAATATTCCCATTTTCATTTTGATATTCTGCTTAAAATTAAAACTAATTTTCCTTTCATATTTTAGAAAATAAAGCAAAAAGAGAATTTTTTTTAAAGGAAATTACTGTTTTTGGATTCCAAGATTCCCACTTTAATTTTGATATTCTCTTGGTAACGCAGTTATGGTATGCTTAGAATTAAAACATAATCTTCCTTTTTTCAGAAAATAAGGTAAATAGAATTTTGTAAGGAGTTTACTCGTTTCCCTCTGTAAATGTTTGTGTTTGTGTCTAGGGTGAAAGGAAATGTACATAATGGAGATATTTAGATGGAGGAAAAATTCTAGGGGAATTTCGAAATGATACAAATTTCCTGGAATCTCTGACTAAATGAAAGCTAATCTTGGCGTTCTTTTCATTTTATAGAGAATAATTATTATTGTCTTTGCTGCTGTAGTTGATTTATGTTGTATTATTGTTGATTTTTTTTTACAAATTATTTGACGTATTTCTATATGATTTCTCTTTTTCTATAACATTTTTGAATTGATACTTACATCGAGTAAGTTGTCATAAATTATATAACATGATTCACTCAGTTTGTTACTAATTTCATTGTCATTATTTTTTTACTCCTTGTATTACTTTTGTCAATAACCTACTTGGCGTTTCTTTCTTTTTTATTTTATTCTATATGGATTGATGTATTTATTCTCGTTGATGTTATTAATTTAGAAGTATCTATATAGTATTTATATAGTTACATAACAAAATCAGTCTTTTTGAGAGTTAGTTTTCATATATATATATATATATATATATATATATATATATTATATATATATATATATATATATATATATATATATCAGGCTTCAAACGAGCTAAATTTCCTTTTCTTAACGCATTTTAATCTCCCTTGAAGTCTTACAGAGCAAGTGTCTGGTTGTATGCTGAACGCATTGCCAAATGAATGACTACTCGGTCTCTCCCCGTCCCTCGGGTAGGTGGTAGAGGGAATGGTCATACCCCGGTGAGAGGAGATACCCCGAGAGGTACACACTGAATCCACAATCCCCCACAAATTGCCGAAACTGCCGTGTTGTAGTTAGGAAAGGGGATGGGGTTTGGAGGGTTGAATGTGTGTGTATATCTATCTTGATATTTAACTGGCATTTTTGACGGGTCGCGTACACTAGTAGGTTGAGTAGTTTTCTAAAGTATACGTTCCCTTATTTCTCAACCCCCCCCCCCCGGGTCTGTGTCTAGAAAAGACATCTTTTATGAATGTCAGCATTTTTCTTTTTTTTTTTTTCTTCTCTTCTTTTTTTTTTTAGAAAAGGAAATTATTGCTCGGTTTCTTTTTAGAAAAAAAAAAAATTATTGCTCGTAGGATTTTTTTTTTTTTTTTTTTTTTTTTTTTTTTTTTTTTTTTTTTTTTTTTTTTTTTTACATAGGATTTCTGGGTAATACAACTGTTGACTCTTGATAGTCTGTTGTACCCCATTCATTGTGAAGTTGAATGTAGCGTTTACCTTTGTTTACCCAAGTGCCTGTAATTAGTCGGCCCAAGACTCGAGTGGGGGGAATCCATTGAAAGCATTGCTCTGAAAGGAAAGGTGTGCTTCTTTGCATATTTAAGTTTTCTTTTTTTTTAATCTGCTGTAACAATTTATATGTAATGTCGATATCATTTGTTTGGTAGTATAGCCTACACGGATAGAGGATTTTACTTTTATTTGTGAGTACTATGGATTCACTGCAAATTCCGTACCAGTATTATACGAAAAATAAAAAAAAAAATATTATATTTAGGTACAAAAGTCGATAACATATTAAAATGAAAAAAAAAAATGACTTCCGTTATACCATAATTATTATTACTAGTAGTAGTAGTATTAGCTAAGCTATAACCCTAGTTGGAAAAGCAAGATGCTATAAGCCCAAGGGCTCCAACACGGAAAAATAGCACTGGAGGAAAATTAACAATTGTTCATTATTTAATCTAAAAACTTTTCTAAAAGAAGAATACGTCATGATATTTCATATCAGCAATTATTCATCAGTAGAAGAAAGTAAAGAAATTACCCACACAAACAGAAGCAACTAGCATTAACAAAATTGTCAAAAGCATTTCAATGACATGGCAATGGTACAGTTGGCATAATTAATTTCGGTACACTTTCCGGGCAGGAAAGTGTACCAGTACTGTTAAGCAAATGACAGTGTTAATAAAAAAGAAAAAGAAATTGAGCTCATGTTTTACAAGCTGAGCAACTTTCTTTTATAGACAGCTTTGCCAACAGTTTCTCTTTTGCTACTAGACGTTTTCTTAGATTCCAGGGAAGTGTACTGGAATTAATGGAGCCAACTGTACCATTGCCATGTCATTGAAATGTTTTTGACAATTTTATTAATACTAGTTATTTCTGTTTGTGTGGGTAATTTCTTTAATTTCTTCTTCTGATGAATATTTGCTGATATAGAAGATTACGACGTATTCTTCTTTTAGATAGTTTTTAGATTAAATAATGAACAATTGTTAACTTTCCTCACTGTGCTATTTTTCCCTGTTGGAGCCCTTGGGCTTATAGCATCTTGCTTTTCCAACTAGGGTTATAACTTAACTAATACTACTACTACTAATAATAATAATAATGGTATAAAATAAATTTGCAAAAAGCTATATAATATTTCTTTGATATATTATTTTTGATTCTCGTTTTTGAAAATACATTTGTAAAAAGCTAAATAATATTTCTATGATATATAATTTTTAATATTCGTTTTTAGAAATACATTTAAAAACCTCAAAAAAAAAAAAAATAAATAAACTGCCCAAATCATAAGGTATACTGTACAGTATAACACTTTTCTTGACGCCATGAGGAAATTATCTTTAGAATTTGCTCACGTTACATAAACAAATGACTGTAGTTCCCATTTAAGGCACCTGAAGACCACACGTGCAACGTGGAGGAGAACACGTGCAAACATATCATTTTACTTCTAAGAAAATCAGGAGAGGGTGAGTGATCCTCACGAACGCTGCGAGAGATCCTTTATAGGAATTTTATGTCTGGCAATAAAGAGCGGCCATGAAACCGAATCCCTCGACTGAACTTTTGCCAGAAGTCGCTTCTGTGGATTCTGTTTTTATGTCAAACAAGCTGATTTAAGTCTTAGTTTATATGACATATCTGTTTTGACGTTGTTACTGTTTGTAGAATGATTTATTGTTAATTTGTTGTTGTATTTATTTCATTATTTCCTTTCCTCACTGGGCTATTTTTCCCTGTTGGAGCCCTTTGGCTTAGAGCATCTTGCTTTTCCAACTATACTTAAGTATATAGTTTATATATGACATATCTGTTTTGACGTTGTTACTGTTTGTAGAATGATTTATTGTTAATTTGTTTTGTTGTATTTATTTCCTTATTTCCTCTCCTCACTGGGCTATTTTTCCTTGTTGAAGCTATTGGGCTTATAGCATCTTGCTTTTCCAACTATAGTCTATTCTTTTTAGTGAGGCAGATTTGCACCGACTTGCAGCAGTGCCCTTTTAGCTCGGAAAAGTTTCCTGCTATCTGATTGGTTAGAATGATCTTGTCCAACCAATCAGCGATCAGGAAACTTTTCCGAGCTAAAAGGGTACCCCTGCGAGTCTGCGTAAATCTGCCTCTTTAAAAAAAATGACTTTAGTTGGAAAAGCAAGATGCTATAAGGCCAAGGGCTCCAACAAGGAAAAATAGCCCAGTGAGGAAAGGAAATAAGGAAATAAATACATGGGAACAAATTAACAATAAATCATTCTACAAAGAGTAACAACGTCAAAACAGATATGTCATATGTAAATCTGCCTCACTAAAAAGAATTAACTATAGGGTTGTAGCTTGGCTAGTAATAAAAATACTAAAATGTATAAGAAAGGAAGGGTAGAGTAAAGGGTGGGGGTTTGAGTGAGGGGGGTAGGGGAGATTATCCTGGAGAGCTAAAAGGGCACCCCTGCGAGTCTGTGCAAATGCGCCTCATTAAAAAAATTTGACTATAGGGTTGTAGCTTGGCTAGCAATAATAATACTAAAATGTATAAGGAAGGAAGGGTAGAGTAAAGGGTGGGGGTTTGAGTGAGGGGGGTAGGGGAGATTATCCTGCAGAGCTAAAAGGGCACCGCTGCAAGTCTGTGCAAATGCGCCTCACTAAAATGAATTGACTATAGGGTTGTAGCTTGGCTAGTAATAGTAATAATAAAATGTATAAGGAAGGAGGGGTAGAGTAAAGGGTGGGGGGTTGAGTGAGGGGGGGGGAGATTATCCTGCAGAGCTAAAAGGGCACCGCTGCAAGTCTGTGCAAATGCGCCTCACTAAAATGAATTGACTATAGGGTTGTAGCTTGGCTAGTAATAGTAATAATAAAATGTATAAGGAAGGAGGGGTAGAGTAAAGGGTGGGGGGTTGAGTGAGGGGGGGGGAGATTATCCTGCAGAGCTAAAAGGGCACCCCTGCAAGTCTGCAAATGCGCCTCATTAAAAAAATGACTATAGGGTTGTAGCTTGGCTAGCAATAATAATACTAAAATGTATAAGGAAGGAAGGGTAGAGTAAAGGGTGGGGGGTTGAGTGAGGCGGGGGGTAGGGGAGATTATCCTGCAGAGCTAAAAGGGCACCCCTGCAAGTCTGCAAATGCGCCTCATTAAAAAAAATGACTATAGGGTTGTAGCTTTGCTAGCAATAATAATACTAAAATGTATAAGGAAGGAAGGGTAGAGTAAGGGGTGGGGGTAGATTGAGGGGGGTAGGGGAGATTATCCTGCAGAGCTAAGAGGGCAACCCTGCGAGTCTGCAAATGTGCCTCATTAAAAAATTTGACTATAGGGTTGTAGCTTTTCTAGTAATAATGATACTAAAATGTATAAGGAAGGAGGGGTAGAGTAAAGGGTGGGGGGTAGATTGAGGTGGGGTTAGGGGAGATTATCCTGCAGAGCTAAAAGGGCACCCCTGCGAGTCTGTGCAAATGCGCCTCATTAAAAAAATTTGACTATAGGGTTGTAGTTTGGCTAGTAATAATAATACTAAAATGTATAAGGAAGGAGGGGTAAAGTGAAGGGTAGGGGGTAGATTGAGGGGAGGGAGGGGAGATTATCCTGCAGCTGTTGAAAGTGTTTAAGAGGGAGGGCGATAGCGATGATGGCTGTAATGTCGTGGGTGGGAAGGAAAATATAATATCCTTTAATGATAAGCATCCGGAGAGGCGGTAATTAAGGAGACGAGTCTCTCAAGGGCCTGGCTGTATTGATGAGGAGGGGATGATAGGATGGAAAATAACAATAAACAAATGGAAGGAGGTTGGTGAAGGCGATGATGTATGCTGAAGGAAATGATGGATTGTGGTGAACGAACTTTATTTCTTTGAAATATAGAAGTGAATTTGATGTATAAATTTTTTTTGTGTATGATTTTTATTTGCATTTCTGATATATTTTTAGTTATGTGTACTTTTATCTGCTTTTCCGGTATGATTTTTAGTATATGTTTGATTTTATATCCAATTCAAATATATTTTTTTTTGTATATATGTATGATTTTATCCGCGTTTCTGATATATCTCTATATGTATGATTTTATCTGCATTTCAAATATATTTATTTGTCATGTATGATTTTATCTGCATTTTTGGTATATCTTTTTATATGTATGATTTTATCTGCATTTCAAATATATTTTTTAGCGTATGTATGATTTTATCTGCATTTCATATATATTTTTTGCGTATGTATGATCTTATCTACATTTCAAATATATTTTTTTGCGTATATGTATGATTTTATCTACATTTCAAATATATATTTCTGTGTATACGTACGATTTTATCTGCCTTTCCGCCCACTCAAGTTTCACTGCGTAAAGGAAATAAATATTTATCTACGTAAATTTAATAATAAAAATCATCCTAACCCATATTTTTACAGTCAAAATTCTAGGTCTCATTCCGTTCTAGTTTATAGCAATATTTTTGTAAAGGCAAGATTTTTTTTTTCTTTTTTTTTTTTAGTCACGGGAATAAAGTGTTATTGTGTTTTTTATGGGTAAGAGATGCTGAATAACGAAAACACAGCTTTAGTACAACAGCAGAGAGTATTTATTTTGCTGTTCTGCCCGAACACGATCTAAATAAAGATTGTTTTTAACAAGGGAGATGTTTGTGCCATTTTCTATTTAGTATAAAAATTGGGTACGAGTTTCAACTCGTAAAGTTATATTATAGTGGATGGTTATGTCTCTCAGATTTAAAAAAAAAAATATTTATTGTTGGTAGATATTTATTTTGTAACTTTGTTATTGTTATGTTCATTTTCCCTTTGCCTACACATACACCGAATAGTCTGGCCTATTCTTTACATATTCTCCTCTGTCCTCATACTCCTGACAACACAGACTACTAAACAATTCTTCTCTCAAGGGGTTAACTACTGCACTGTAATTGTTCAGTGGCTACTTTCCCTGGGTAAGGGTGAAGAGAGTCTTTAGCTATGGTAAGCCTCTCTTCTAGAAGGGCACTCCATAATCAAACCATTGTTCTCTATTCTAGGGTAGTGCCATAACCTCTGTACCATGATCTTCCACTGTCTTGGGTTAAAGTATTCTTGCTTGAAGGTACACTCGGGCACACTATTCTATCTTTTTCTCTTCCTCTTGTTTTGTTAAAATTTTTATAGTTTATACAGGAAATGTTTATTTTGATGTTGTTACTGTTTTTAAAATATTTTATTTTTCCTTGTTTCCTTTCCTCACTGGGCTATTTTTCCTGTTGGGGCCCCTGGGCTTATTGCATCCTGCTTTTCCAACTAGGGCTGTAGCTTAGCAAGTAATAATAATAATAATAATAATAATAATAATAATATGGTTTTCTTGGAACTTTTGTGCATTTGTGAACGTTTGTTTTATTTATTTGATAGTATCATCGCAAATGGTTATATCATTTGTAAGTTTTATCAATAATATATATCTATTTAATGGAAGGGTTTAAAAAAATTCGTAAAAATAATACTTTAAGTGATGACGAACAAATTCCATCCCTTTTTAACTTCAATAAATTTACGCCAATGACAGCTATAATTTCTCTCTCTCTCTCTCTCTCTCTCTCTCTCTCTCTCTCTGTGTGTGTGTGTGTGCGCGCTTGGCTTAAAGCCTGAATTTTATTTTCAACGCTCTCTCTCTCTCTCTCTCTCTCTCTCTCCAGTGC
>NC_090728.1:55276232-55287438 GCF_036898095.1 Palaemon carinicauda | reverse complement strand
TTTTCGAAAATACATTTGCAAAAAGCTATATAATATTTCTTTGAAATATCATTTTCAAAATCCTCGTTTTCGAAAATACATTTGCAAAAAGCTATATAATATTTCTTTGAAATATCATTTTCAAAATCTTCGTTTTCGAAAATACATTTGCAAAAAGCTATATAATATTTCTTTGAAATATCATTTTCAAAATCTTCGTTTTCGAAAATACATTTGCAAAAAGCTATATAATATTTCTTTGATATATTATTTTCAATTCTCGTTTTCGAAAATACATTTGCAAAAAGCTATATAATATTTCTTTGATATATCATTTTTAATATTCGTTTTTGGAAATACATTTAAAAACCTAAGAAAATTAAACTGCCCAAATCATAAGGTATACAGTATAACACTTTTCTTGACGCCATTAGTAAATTTTCTTCAGAATTTCCTCACGTTACATAAATGACTGTAGTTCCCATTTAAGGCACCTGAAGACCACACGTGCAACGTGGAGGAGAACACGTGCAAACATATCATTTTACTTCTAAGAAAATCAGGAGAGGGGTGAGGGATCCTCACGAACGCTGCGAGAGATCCTTTATAGGAATTTTATGTCTGGCAATAAAGAGCGGCCATGAAACCGAATCCCTCGACTGAACTGTGGCCAGAAGTCGCGTCTTTGGCTTCTGTTTTTATGTTAAATAAGCTGACTTAAGTCTTTATATAGTTTATATTTGACATATCTGTTTTGACTTTGTTACTGTTTGTAGAATGATTTATTGTTATTTGTTCTGTTGTATTTATTTCCTTATTTCCTTTCCTCACTGGGCTATTTTTCCCTGTTGGAGCCCTTGGGCTTAAAGCATCCTTGCTTTTCCAACTATAGTCAATTCTTTTTAGTGAGGCAGATTTGCACCTACTCGTTGGGGTGCTTCTGTTTTTATGTTAAACAAGCTGACTTAAGTCTTTATATAGTTTATATTTGACATATCTGTTTTGACGTTGTTACTGTGTGCAGAATGATTTATTGTTAATTTGTTCTCATTTATTTATTTCCTTATTTCCGTTCCTCACTGGGCTATTTTTCCCTGTTGGAGCCCTTGGGCTTATACCATCTTGCTTTCCCAACTATAGTCAATTCTTTTTAGTGAGGCAGATTGCACTGACTCGCAGCGGTGCCCTTTTAGCTCGGAAAAGTTTCCTGCTATCTGATTGGTTAGAATAATCTTGTCCCAACCAATCGGCGATCAGGAAACTTTTCCGAGCTAAAAAGGGCACCCCTGCGAGTCGGTGTAAATCTGCCTCATTAAAAAGAATTGACTATAGTTGGAAAAGCAAGATGCTATAAGCCCAAGGGCTCCAATAGGGAAAAATAGCCCAGTGAGGAAAGGAAATAAGGAAATAAATACATAGGAACAAATTAACAATAAATCATTCTACAAACAGTAACAACGTCAAAACAGATATGTTATATGTAAATCTGCCTCACTAAAAAGAATTCACTATAGGGTTGTAGCTTGGCTAGTAATAATAATGATACTAAAATGTATAAGGAAGGAGGGGGTAGAGTAAAGGATGGGGGGTAGATTGAGGGGGGTTAGGGTAGATTATCCTGCAGAGCTAAAAGGGCACCCCTGCGAGTCTGTGCAAAAGCGCCTCATTAAAAAAAAAATTGACTATAGGTTGTAGCTTGGCTAGTAATAATAATACTAAAATGTATATGGAAGGAGGGGTAGAGTAAGGGGGGGGGGGGTAGATTGAGGGGGGTAGGGGAGATTATCCTGCAGAGCTAAAAGGGCACCTGCGAGTCTGTGCAAATGCGCCTCATTAAAAAAATTTGACTATTGGGTTGGAGCTTGACTAGTAATAATAATACTAAAATGTATAAGGAAGGAAGGGTAGAGTAAGGGGGGGAGGGGAGATTATCTTGCAGAGCTAAAAGGGCACCCCTGCGAGTCTGTGCAAATGCGCCTCATTAAAAAAAAATTGACTATAGGGTTGTAGCTTGGCTAGTAATAATAATACTAAAATGTATATGGAAGGAAGGGTAGAGTAAAGGGTGGGGGGTAGATTGAGGGGGGGGGGGTAGGGGAGATTATCCTGCAGAGCTAAGAGGGCAACCCTGCGAGTCTGCAAATGTGCCTCATTAAAAAATTTGACTATAGGGTTGTAGCTTTTCTAGTAATAGTGATACTAAAATGTATAAGAAAGGAGGGGTAGAGTAAAGGGTAGGGGGTAAATTGAGGGGGGTACGGGAGGGAGGGGAGATTATCCTGCAGCTGTTGATAGTGTTTAAGAGGGAGGGCGATAGCGATGATGGGCGTAATGCCGTGGGTGGGAAGGAAAATATAATATCCTTTAATGATAAGCATCCGGAGAGGCGGTAATTAAGGAGTCTAGAGTCTCTCAAGGGCCTGACTGTATTGATGAGGAGGGGATGATAGGATGGAAAATAATAATAAACATATGAAAGGAGGTTGGTGATGGAGATGATGTATGCTTGAAGGAAATGATGGATTATGATGAACGAATTTTATTTCTTTGAAATGTATAAGTGAATTTGATGTATAAATTTTTTTGTGCATGTTTGATTTTATCTACGTTTCTGATATATTTTTTGTTATGTGTGCTTTTATATGCATTTCTGGTATGATTTTTAGTGTGAATTTGATTTAATTAGCATTTCAAATATATTTTTTATGTATATGTATGTTTTTATATGCATTTCAAATATATTTTTTGTGTATATGTATGACTTTATCTGCGTTTCAAACATATGTTTTTGTGTATATGTATGATTTTATCTGCATTTCAAATATATATTTTTCGTGTATATATGATTTTCAAATATATTTTGTGTGTATGTGTATGATTTTATCTGCATTTCAAATATCTTTTTTTTTTGTTTAAGTATTATTTAATCTCCATTTAAGATATATATTTTATATATTATATATATGATTTCATCTGCCTTTCCGCCGACTCAAGTTTCACTGCGTAAAGGAAATAAATATTTATCTACGTAAATTTAATAATAAAAATCATCCTAACCTATATTTTTACAGTTAAAATTCTAGGTCTCATTCCGTCCTAGTTTATAGCAATATTTTTGTAAAGGCAAGATTTTTTTTTTTTTTTTTTTTTGAGTCACAGGGGAATAAAGTGTTATTGTGTTTTTTATGGGTAAGAGATGCTGAATAACGAAAACACAGCTTTAGTACAACAGCAGAGAGTATTTATTTTGCTGTTCTGGACGAGCACGATCTAAATAAAGATTGTTTTTAACAGGTGAGATGTTTGTGCCATTTTCTATTTAGTACAAAAATTGGGTACGAGTTTCAACTCATAAATTCATATTATATTGGATGGTTATGTCTCTCTGATTTTTAAAAAAATATTTATTGTTGGTAGATATTTATTTTCTAACTTTGTTATTGTTATGTTCATTTTCCCTTTGCCTACACATACACAGAATAGTCTGGCCTATTCTTTACATATCCTCCTCTGTCCTCATACTCCTGACAACACAGACTACTAAACAATTCTTCTCTCAAGGGGTTAACTTCTGTACTGTAATTGTTCAGTGGCTACTTTCCTCTGGGTAAGGGTGAAGAGACTCTTTAGCTATGGTAAGCCTCTCTTTTAGAAGGGCACTCCATAATCAAACCATTGTTCTCTATTCTAGGGTAGTGCCATAACCTCTGTACTATGATCTTCCTCTGTCTTAGGTTAGAATTTTCTTGCTTGAGGGTACACTATTCTATCTTTTTCTCTTCCTCTTGTTTTGTTAAGATTTTTATAGTATATGTAGGAAATGTTTATTTTAATGTTGTTACTGTTTTTGAAATATTTTATTTTTCCTTGTTTCCTTTCCTCACTGGGCTATTTTTCCTGTTGGGGCCCCTGGGCTTATAGCATCCTGCTTTTCCAACTAGGGTTGTAGCTTAGCAAGTAATAATAATAATAATAATATAGTTTTTTTTTGGAACTTTTGTGCATTTGTGAACGTTTGTTTGTTGATTTGATAGTTTCATCGCAAATGGTTATATCATTTGTAAGTTTTATCAATAATATATATCTATTTAATGGAAGGGTTTAAAAAACTACGAAAAAATAATACTTTAAGTTTAAGTGATGACGAACAAATTCCATCCCTTTTTAACTTCAATAAATTTACGACAATGACAGCTATAATTTCTCTCTCTCTCTCTCTCTCTCTCTCTCTCTCTCTCTCTCTCTCTCTCTCCTCTCTCTCTCTCTCTCTCTCTCTCTCTCTGTGTGTGTGTGCTTGGCTTAAAGCTTGAATTTTATTTTCAACTCTCTCTCTCTCTCTCTCTCTCTCTCTCTCTCTCTCTCTCTCTCTCTCTCTCTCTCTCTCTCTCTCTCTCTCTCTCCAGTGCTTGGCTTAAGGCAGATTTTATATTAATTTCTCTCTCTCTCCAGTTTGTGGCTTAAGCCCTAACCTTTATATTCAACTCTCTCTCTCTCTCTCTCTTTCTCTCTCTCTCTCTCTCTCTCTCTCTCTCTCTCAGTGCTTGGCTTAAAGCCTGAATTTTATATTCAACTCTCTCTCTCTCCTCTCTCTCTCTCTCTCTCTCTCTCTCTCTCTCTCTCTCTCAAACTAAACGGGGTCACTCCCTGTGACTCCACCCAAAGCAACTCTATAGAAGTCGACTCGTCCCATTCAGTCATTTCTCTTCTTTTGTCGACGTCGACATCATCATTATTATCATCATCATCATCACCATCATTACCATCCTGTTCCTTACGTAAAGTAATTATTATGAAGAGGAAGTTGTTGTCATCGGTATGTGATTAGCTTAATAAATTATTAAGTGGCGTAATTAGAAGAGAAATATGTTTCAAGATTGGATAGAATAGTTGTATACCATCTATCATAGTCTCTGTGTTATATCATTTACCCCTGATGTGAGTATTGGTAATTGTTATGTGCAAAATTGAATCCTTATTTTCAGTTTTTTTTCTATATATTTATTTGCTTGTCTTTTTTCTTTTTTCGCTTTATTTACATGTCATTTTTCCCTTTTTCGCTTTATCTACATGCCTTTTCCCATTTTCACTTTATTTACATATCTTTTTTTTCCCTTCACTATATTTACATGTCTTTTTTCCTTTTTCACCGTATATACATGTCTTTTTTTCCTTTTTCACTTTATTTACATGTCTTTTTCCCCTTTTCACATTTTTAGTCTTTCCCTTTTTCACTTTATTTTCAAGTCTTTTTTTCCTTTTTCACTTTATTTACATGTCTTTTTTCACCTTATATACATGTCTTTTTTCCCATTTTCGCTTTATTTACATGTCTTTTGTCCCTTTTCACTATATTTTCATGTCTTTTTTCTCTTTTTCTCTTTGTGTATGCCTTTTTCCCCCTTTTTCACTTTTTCACTTTATTTGCGTCTTTTTTTTCGTTTTCGCTTTATTTTCATGTTTTATTTATCGTATTTCTCAATTTTTTATCATTCGGTAAATATTTTCTTCTCCCCTGACCTTCCCCTGCATTATTTTAGCGTTGTTTACTCTTCTCTTTTTTTCCTCTTTTCTTTAGCATTACGTAAATATTTCCTCCGCCTTTCTCACCCCTTCTATCATCGGTCATTATTCGTTTCTCCTTCTCCTTCACTAGGTCCTCTTCAGGATCTGGCCCACTTGAGTTTTGAAGTGTTTAATTCTCGGTGCCCGTCCACTCTCTTAGGGGCCTCCATAAACAGACACCCAACACCTCGCAGCTCCTCTTTCTTCTCTTCCTCCTTTTCTCCTCTTTCTATTCCTACTTTTTCTCCCCCTCCTCCTCTTTCTCCTTATCGTTATACTCTTCTTAGCCCTTCCATTCCACACAATCACGACTCGTTACTCTTCCTTTTTCCTCTTTCTCTTCTTCCTCTTCTCTTTCTCCCCTTTCTTCTCTTTCTCCCCTTTCTTCTCTTCCTCTCTCTCCTCCTCCTATTTCTCCTTATCGTTATACTCTTCTTAGCCCTTCCATTTCACACAATCACGACTCGTTACTCTTCCTTTTCCTCTTTCTTCTCTTCCTCTTTCTCTTCTTCCTCCTCCTCCTTCTTTCTCCTCCTCTTCCTCTTTCTCCATATCGTTATACTCTTCTTAGCCCTTCCATTTCACACAATCACGACTCGTTACTCTTCCTTTTCCTCTTTCTTCTCTTCCTCTTTCTCTTCTTCCTCCTCCTCCTTCTTTCTCCTCCTCTTCCTCCTCCTCCTCCTCCTTTTTCTCCTCCTGTTCCTCCTTTTTCTCCTCTCCCTTCTTTTTCTCCTCTCCCTTCTTATCGTTATACTCTTCTTTGTCCTTCCATGCCACACAATCACGACTCGTCACTCTTCTTTTCCTCTTTCTCCCCTTTCTTCTCTTCTTCCTCCTTTTTCTCCCCTTTCTTCTCTTCCTCCTCCCCTTTCTCCCCTTTCTTTTCTTCTTCCTCCTCATTCTCCCCTTTCTACTCTTCTTCCTCCTCATTCTCCCCCTTTCTACTCTTCTTCCTCCTCATTCTCCTCATCGTTATCTTCTTCGTCCTTCCATTCCACACAATCACGTTGCCCTTGTTCTCGAGTCCTATACCCTCTCGCACTTCTGACATTTCTACACTTCTACCATGTATTTATAGTTCTCTCTCTCTCTCTCTCTCTCTCCCTCTCTCTCTCTCTCTCTCTCTCTCTCTCTCATCTGCAGGATGAAATGTTATGAGCCCCAGTGATTCAGCTGTTGCTGCAGCTATGCGAATTTAGCGCATGTTAAGCTCGGCTTCAAACTCCTTTTCATATGTCCACTTTATACCGCCTCCTCTCCTCCTCTTCCTCCCCCTCCCCCCCCTCCTCCCTTTCCTCCTCCCTCCTCCTCATCCTCCTCCTCTGGGTAAATTGAGGTATATTTTGGTCTTCCTTTGACTCTCGTATAGTGACCAGCTGGCATCATTCAAGGCTTTTTATTTCGCCGACTTTGCGTTTGTGAAAATTACCGGTAATTATAATTTTGCTATAGTAAAAGATGATATTTTTGGATCATTGAATGAGGGAACTCTAGACGGAGAAATGAAAAACCTAAAGATAAGCAAGAGTTGAAAATGTTTTACGATGTGTTGATAAATATAAGCAAGAGTTGGAAATGTTTTGAGTGTTGATAAATATAAGCAAGAGTTATTATTATTATTATTATTATTATTATTATTATTATTATTATTATTAATGGATAAGCTACAACCCTAGTTGGAAAAGCATGATGCTATAAGCCCAGGGGCCTCAACAGGGAAAATAGCCCAGTGAGGAAGGGAAACAAGGGAAAATAAAATATTTCATGAGCAGTAACAACATTAAAATAAATATTTCCTAAATAAACTGTAAATACTTTAATAAAATAAGAGGAAGAGAAATTAGATAGAATGGTGTGACGGAGTGTACCCTCAAGCAAGAGAACTCTGACCCAAGACCGTGGAAGACCATGGTACTGAGTCTATGACACTACCCAAGACTAGGGAACAATTGTTTGATTTTGGAAATTGTTTTACGTGTTGATGAATATAAGCAAGAGTTGGAAATGTTTTAAGATGTGTTGATATGTTAAAATCTACAGGATGCAGAATGTGTATGGACTTTATTTAAAAAAATGAAAACATTTTCATCAAATTATAATCAATTGATCGTGTAAAACTTATTTTCGGGTATTTAAATATTCGCTCAAAATAACCTGCTGAAAATAATGCGCTTATGTTATACAAGTGTACGCAACCCGTCAAAAATGACGGCTATAAATTTAGATAGATATTCACACACACACACACACACATACAGTATGCAACCCTTCGGCTATTTGTGGTAGGGTATGGTAGTATGACTACTACTACTACTACTACTCTCCTCCAGAGGGATGGGGAGAAACCGATTAGTCATACGTTTTGCAGTGCCACTGAGCGTGACCGGAAAGAAATATATATATATATATATATATATATATATATATATATATATATATATATACATATATATATACTTTTCTTTATTATAAAGGGGAAATTTTGTCGCTTTAATGTTAAAACATCTTAAATTAAAAATTAAAAATTCTAAACTTCAGTTGACATTTTGGCGTTCTTCCTGTTAATTAATCCCACAATAATATAAAAATCCACATCGGAAACTTTTCCATAAGTGCTTCGTAATTTCCTCTACCATGTATTTCAGTAATATCGTTTTTGAGTCTTTTGTCTATTACCTTCGTGTTTACCCCCAACTAATCTCTTGTCACTTTCCATTCCGCCGACTTATCTCTCCCCTCGCAACTCTCTCTCTCTCTCTCTCTCTCTCTCTCTCTCTCTCTCTCTCTCTCTCTCTCTCTCTCTCTCTCTCTCTCTCTCTCTCTCCTCGTAACTCTTCATCAGATACGAGACCATCTGCACTAATTTAAGCTGGTGATACGTCTCACTTGAACTTGTCTAGATGGCCGTTTCCACGTCCAGTTCCTTGTATGGTTTGCTGTGAATATCTCTCGGCCATGTCGCATATTCGGTTTTCCTTTTTTCGGTTTGCTACTTACAAATGTCTAATATTTTATGCTATAGAGGTTTCTTTGAATTTCTTTTTAACTAATACCAAAAACTCTCTTAATGCTTTTCATTCTTAGGAGAAAGCCATTCCAAAATTAAGCCATTGCTCTCTCCGCTAGCAAGTTATTGTGTCCTATTTCTTTTTTTCGGTTTGCTACTTACAAATGTCTAATATTTTATGCTATAGAGGTTTCTTTGAATTTCTTTTTAACTAATACCAAAAACTCTCTTAATGCTTTTCATTCTTAGGAGAAAGCCATTCCAAAATTAAGCCATTGCTCTCTCCGCTAGCAAGTTATTGTGTCCTATTTCTTTTTTTCGGTTTGCTACTTACAAATGTCTAATATTTTATGCTATAGAGGTTTCTTTGAATTTCTTTTTAACTAATACCAAAAACTCTCTTAATGCTTTTCATTCTTAGGAGAAAGCCATTCCAAAATTAAGCCATTGCTCTCTCCGCTAGCAAGTTATTGTGTCCTATTTCTTTTTTTCGGTTTGCTACTTACAAATGTCTAATATTTTATGCTATAGAGGTTTCTTTGAATTTCTTTTTAACTAATACCAAAAACTCTCTTAATGCTTTTCATTCTTAGGAGAAAGCCATTCCAAAATTAAGCCATTGCTCTCTCCGCTAGCAAGTTATTGTGTCCTATTTCTTTTTTTCGGTTTGCTACTTACAAATGTCTAATATTTTATGCTATAGAGGTTTCTTTGAATTTCTTTTTAACTAATATCAAAAACTCTCTTAATGCTTTTCATTCTTAGGAGAAAGCCATTCCAAAATCAAGCCAGCGCTCTCTCCGCTAGCAAGTTATTGTGTCCTATGACTGGCCAGACAGTACGACATTGAATTTTTCTCTGGTTACGGCTCATTTTCCTTTTGCCTACATATGCACCGAATAGTCTGGCCTATTCTTTACAGAATCTCCTCTGTCCTCGTACAATTGTCAAAACTGAGATTACCAATCAATTCTTCTTCACCCAAGGGGTTAACTACTTCACTGTAATTGTTCAGTGGCGGCTATCTTCCTGGTAAGGGTAGAAGAGAGACTTTAGCAATGATTAGTAGCACTTCATGGGGTAGGCCACTCCAAAATCAAGCCATTGGTCTCTAGTCTTGGGTAGTGCCATATCCTCTGTATAATGGTCTTCCACTGTCTTGGGTTGGGTTCTCTTGCTTAAGGGTACACTCAGGCACACTATTCTATCTTATTAATCTTCCTTTTGTTTTTTGAAGTTTTTATAGTTATAGTTTATACTGGGTATGAAAGATCTAATTTGATGTTACTGTCTTTGAGATATTTCATTTTAATTATTCATTACTTCTTTTGTAGTTTATTTATTACCGTATTTCATTTCCACACTGGAGTATTTTTCCCTCTTAGAGCCCTTGGGCTTATAGCATCCTGCTTTTCCAATTAGGGTTGTAGCCGAGCTATTAATAATTATAAGTCCCGTACAGACATTTTAGTTGTTATCCTTTCTTAACAAAGGTCAACATTTTAATTGTAATGTAATTCATGGTTATCAATAAATGACATAAGACACCTTACTATAATTAGTTTTTCCTTTCTTGTAATGAATGAATACTATACCAATTATATTTTTCTTATTCAAGAAGTTATTCAGATATCTTACCGTACGTTGGTCTAGCAGAAATCTTTCCAAGTATACAATTCTTTTCAGCAATATAGCTGTAAAAGATGTGGTCAAAATAAATGGTCTGTCGTGTAAGTAAAGAAAACGGGACATGCAAGGCACAGTCCTCCTGGGTGCACTAAACTATTTTGAGTAATAAGATTAGTTTAGATAGAATGTGGAATGCTTAGGATAGTCCTAAAATGTACTTGTTCCGCTACCAGTGACGGATGCCAAGAATTCCAAAGCACAAAAAGGTAAAAACAATGAGTAATTATTAATATTAAATTAACTTTGGGACCATAACAAGAGAATGTACCTTTATATAAATAAAATTATGGTTAAACCAGATTCTTCATTACTCTTACTGATGTTTAACAGACTATTTCCTACCATGGTTAGTTAGGTAACTGTCCTCAATCTTCTCCTAGCCATCTTTCATACCAGCTTAAAATATTTATTTTAATGTTACTGTTCTTAAAATATTTTATTTCAATTGTTCTTTATTTCTTTTATAGTTTATTTATTTCCTTGTTTCCTTTCCTCACTGGGCCGTTTTCCCTGATGGAGCCCTTGGGCTTATAGCTTCTTGCTTATACAACTAGGGTTATAGTTTAGCTAGTATTATTAATAATAATGATAATAATAATAATAATAATAATCTATTTAATCGGTCTTCTAACAAAAGGGTATTTTTAGAAGACCCATTAAATAGATTTTTAAAGAAATTATTAAACCAGAAAAACATTAATGAAATAGAATACAAAACATAATAATAATAATAATGATAATAATAATAATAATAATAATAATAATAATAATAATAATCATCATCATCATAATAATAAAATAATAATAATAATGATGATAATAATAATAATAATGATAATAATAATAATAATGATAATAATAGAAAATAATAAATAATTAATACTGCACGAGTATTCTACGTGGTTAGTCCATCATCTGTACTCCATTAATTCTTCATATTTAAATAATCCACATTATATCTATCCC
>NC_090728.1:55261232-55271232 GCF_036898095.1 Palaemon carinicauda | reverse complement strand
TTCCTTCTGTTCAAAACTGTATTATACAAAGTATAATTTTTCCTTCTGTTCGAAACCGTATTATACAGAATTCTCTCCTTTTTCATTTTGTTCAAATCCGTATTATACAGAATTCTCTAATTTTTCCGTTTTATACAGAATTCTCTCATAATTGCATCTGTTCAAAACCGTATCATACAGAATTCCTTCGTTTTTCCTTCTGTTCAAAATCGTATTATACAGAATTTTCATTTTTTTTCCGTTTTATACAGAATTCTCTCATAATTGCATCCGTTCAAAACCGTATTATACTGAATTCTCTCGTTTTTCATTCTGATCAAAACCGTATTATACAGAATTCTCTATTTTTTCCTTTATATACAGAATCTCATAATTCCTTCTGTTCAAAACCGTATTATACTGAATTCTCTCGTTTTTCCTTCTGATCAAAACCGTATTATACAGAATTTTCTATTTTTTCCCTTATATACAGAATCTCATCATTCTGTTCAAAACCGTATTATACAGAATTCTTTCATGATCCGTACGGCCAATCTCGAGAATATAAAGTATCTCACGTAATAGAATTGGTCTACCGGCATTGACACAATTTTCGTTTAAGTGTTGTGGAGGATCCATTTTTCCCTTATAGAGGTCTGGCTTCAGTTTCAGTCTTCCCACTTAAGTGTTGTTTAGAATCCTTTTTCCTCTTATAGATGTCTGGCTTCAGTTTCAGTCTTCCCACTTAAGTGTTGTTTAGAATCCTTTTTCCTCTTATAGATGTCTGGCTTCAGTTTCAGTCTTCCCACTTAAGTGTTGTTTAGAATCCTTTTTCCTCTTATAGATGTCTGGCTTCAGTTTCAGTCTTCCCACTTAAGTGTTGTTTAGAATCCTTTTTCCTCTTATAGATGTCTGGCTTCAGTTTCAGTCTTCCCACTTAAGTGTTGTTTAGAATCCTTTTTCCTCTTATAGATGTCTGGCTTCAGTTTCAGTCCTCCCACTGTCGGAGCTGTACTCCTTGTGAAATACTAAATTAGATTTTGGGAAAATTGGTTCCCATAGAGTATGGTTTTATGAATATATAAAAATTTTCTTTACCATGTTTTTGAAGGATTAAAAGGATCTACAAAATCGGGTAGTTGAATCAGTTGAACTTCAAAAGTTCAAAGTTGGAGCAAATGTTTTTATGTTGACCAGGCTGACATGAGTCTTTTTATAGTTTATATATGACATATCTGTTTTTGACGTTGATAATAGTTTATATAGGACATATCTGTTTTGACGCTGTAACTGTTTTTAGAATGATATATTGTTAATTTATTCACATCATTTATTTATTTCCTTATTTCCTTTCCTCACTGGGCTATTTTTCTCTATTGGAGCCCTTTGGGCTTATAGCATCTTGCTTTTCCAACTAGGGTTGTAGCTTGGCTAGTAATAATAATAATGATAATAATAATAAGTTTTACTTACTTTACTTTAAGGGCTGCTTATCTGGTCCCGTACAGCAGGGGAACCCCACCTTGGGGAACCCTACTCTCTACAGGACCTCCACGGTGTTTTTATGATGTTCATTCGGGAGCATTTAACATTTCACAATGCGTATTGTTCGTTTAATGTTTGATCATCACTATCAAAACACTCACTAAATAAGAAAGTCTTCAGTTTCCTCTTGAAAGCCTTAACATCTTCAATTATTCGGATGTTTCGTGGGAGCCTATTGTATAGTCTTGGGGCCGCATATTTAAAAGCTCTGGAGCCTAAAGTAGACATTAATCTAGGTTCCAATAGTTTGAAACCACCTGTAACTATTTTCGTGTCAGGACGATTTGTTTGGTTGCACAATATGTAGCAATTCTCATAGATATTTTGGACGACCGGTTCTGATAACTTGGTGGGTTATTGTGCATTTGAGGAATCGCATCAGCATTACCACCTATGTGTAAGTAATTTTTTGGGGGTGTGGGAGGTCCTAGATACATGTTCGAAAAATTTGATATAATGTAGACTATGAAAAAGTATAGAAATGTTTAGTAACTGAGAAGTATGGAATATTATTATTACCAGGTGAGCTACAACCCTAGTTGGAAAAGCAGGATACTTTAGCCCAAGGGTTCCAACAGGGAAAAAATAGCTCTGTGAGGAAAGGAAATAAATAAGCTACTTGAGAAGTAATTAATAATTAAAATTAAATATTTTAAGAACAGTAACAACATTGAAAAAGATCTTTCCTGTATGAATTATAAAAAGAGACTTAAGTCAGCAGGTTCAAAATAAAAACATTTGCTGCCAGTTTAAAGTTTTACGTATTCGACTACTTGATTAAGATAATTCCTAACATCTTAGATATATGCTAGAAAGAATGAGAAAATGTAGACCATAAAAATAATGTAGAAACATTTAATAACTGATACGTATAAAATAGAAAGACGTTCAAACATCCTGATATATTATACATACAAATTAACATCATACTCTTGTCAATTAGGTCCCTCTGGGAAGAAAGGATGTAGGTGATTATATACATTTGCAATATGGACTTTTTGATTTACCCTCATAAGTACAGTTGTCATTGAGGCAAACCTGTTTTCGACGTAAGAACAGCGTAAGATATGAAGGGAGGCAGATCCCCCTCCTTTGTCTTCTTTTGTTGGAGTTTCCGCCGTTATTATTATTGTTAGGATGGAATGGTTCACGGGGAGATGGGCATCCTTTGTCAATCACTGCTGTGGGAAAACCTTTAGGGTCTCTCTCTCTCCCTCTCTCTCTCTCTCTCTCTCTCTCTCTCTCTCTCTCTCTCAATCCAAGAGCAAATGGGGTCTCCGCGGATGGACAAAAAATCATGAGACATTCAAAATCATTGTAAAACACACACACACACACACTCACTCTCTCTCTCTCTCTCTCTCTCTCTCTCTCTCTCTCTCTCTCCAAGAGCTAAAGGGGTCTCCGCGGATGGGCAAAATAGTCTTATATATTCAAAATCTTTGTAAACCACTCCTATCTCTCTCTCTCTCTCTCTCTCTCTCTCTCCAAGAGCTAAAGGGGTCTCCGCGGATGGGCAAAATAGTCTTATATATTCAAAATCTTTGTAAACCACTCCTATCTCTCTCTCTCTCTCTCTCTCTCTCTCTCTCTCTCTGCCCAAGAGCAAATGACTTCTCCGAGGATGTATAAAAAAGTCTTTAAGACATTCAAAATCCTTGTAAAACACACACTCTCTCTCTCTCTCTCTCTCTCTCTCTCTCTCTCTCTCTGCCCAAAAGCAAATGGAGTCCCCGTGAATGGACAGAAAAGTCTGATATTCAAAATCCTTGTAAAACACTCTCTCTCTCTCTCTCTCTCTCTCTCTCTCTCTCTCTAAGATATTTAAGAAGCATGCCTTCAAAAAGCTATTCAAATTTCATACTGAAATTTTCGCTTTTATGTTTTTAGATTCAATTTTCCATTTTTATTCATAACAAGCGATATCAGCGTCAATGACCTTCGATGTCAAGATACCAGATAACTCAAAATCAATCAATCAATCAATCAATCTCAGGTGAGGAAAGGTGCGGTATAAATGTTTCCTTGTTTGTAAACCCCCAGGGGACATGTGCACTGAATGAGGTAGTTGGCTGTCAGTTGACTGTCATAAAAAGCGAACTTATTTACTTGACTTGAAAAAGGATTGCTTTTGACAAGGTAAGCATTGATCTTAAAGGGTAAAGGCATATTATGCTCTCTTTCCCTATATCATCTTACGGGACTTTCTATACATGCCATGGTATTCATATGAGCCATGTATTGTACTCCTTCTGTTATTATTATTATTATTATTATTATTATTATTATTATTATTATTATTAATTGCTAAGCTACAACCATAGTTAGAAAAGCAGGATGCTATAAGCCCAGGGGCCCCAACAGGGAAAACTAGCCCAGTGAGTAAAGGAAACAAGGAAAAAATAAAATATTTTAGGAACAGTAATATCTGGATTCTCTCTATACCTTGGGATCAGAGACCCAAGGGGTAATCAACTCAAAAGATTATAGCTTCTGATCGACCTGGGAATCGAACCCGGGCCCAAGAAACTGAGGTTCCATTGACTTAGTAACTGTTTGTGGCTTAGTTGCTAAATCAATGGAACCTCAGTCGACCAGAAGCTATCATCTTTGAGTTGATTTCCACTTGGGTCTCTGATCCCGAGGTCGAGAGAATCCAGATATCAGAATGAAGTAATATGTGGCTTATATGAATATGAAAAATACTTCTAAATTTGCAAAATTATATATGGCATGGTATATTAAATACATTCAAGTTCAAATTCATTCATTCCCATTAATCATATACATGGAAAGCCACACCTCTCTCTCTTTTTATTATGATACTCCTTTTCCTGTCTTCCTTTTATGATGTTCAAGGAAAATGAGCTTGAAATTATAATTATATTTTTTTGTTTTGTTCGTGTACGCATAAATCTTACTCTTTGTGACGTCACATCCTTATTGTACGTACTAAACTTGCTCTTGTAGAATATCTTCTGAATGGTTTATGAGAACCGTAATACTGTCGCCAGGATTTTCTTCGTTGGTAGATATTAAGATAAACTTTTTAACGTTTGAAAATTTTAAGAAATAAGGTTCAACTTGAGGAGAGAGAGAGAGAGAGAGAGAGAGAGAGAGAGAGAGAGCGCATATAAGAGTTAGGTCTTCATTCTTGTTATAACAAATTATTTTCTCCATTATGGTGTTTCTATTAGTCTGTTACTAGTGAGAAAAAAACCATAATCATGGATGAACCTATTGTGCAGAAATCTTCCTTCTATAAGGCTTCTTACATCTATACCGAATGCTCATCAGCATTCCGTCTAACCCCCTAAATGCACTGCATAATAGACCTTTGATAGACGACCTTATTTATCCATCACTTCATAGCTGTTCCATATCTATCACTAACTTCTGTGTTCCATGCTTCAAGCATTCGTTTATTCTTTCACTATAGCTAGTGCCTTTGCCTCCTCTATTATTATTATTATTATTATTATTATTATTATTATTATTATTATTATTATTATTATTATTATATAGCAGTATTTCTCACGCTTTTAATCGGTCACTATACTAAGCAAAATACTCTCCTCGTTGACTGACTCAGGTAATTTTTTCTTCAGCCTGAGATTTGTTCAATAACCTTTTATAAGTCCATCATTCATCTATGTATATATGTAAGTATATATATTATTATTTTTTGAATGATATGAAAGAAAAGGGTCTATTAGAACAAGACTTACAGGACAGAGTAAGATGGAGAAGGCTGACTAGAAACAGCGACCCTATATAGAAATGGGAAAAGCTGAAGGCGAAGAGAAGTATGTATACTGTGTGTGTGTATATATGTATACAATATAATATATATATATATATATATATATATATTATATATATATATATTTATATATAATATGTGTGTATACATATGTATATACACCTATTTATATATAAATATATATATATATATATATATATATATTTATATATATATATATATTTATATATATATATATATATATATATATTTATGTATATATAATATATATATATATAAATGTGTATACATATGTATATACACCTGTTTTTATTTCCTGTGTGTATATCAACAAGCGTTCAAGAATCCTAGATGAAATTATAACGACACACTGTTTATGATATAATAGACACACTTATATAATGTAATTAGCAGTCGCATTGTTATACGCCTAATTGGGGTAAAAAAAAATCTTTACCCAAGATAGTCTGTTTATATAAATTCCGATAGTAAATACAATCCGTTAATTCATTTGTTCTTTGAAGCTTAAAAAAAATTTATACGTGTACCGAGCACTCCAACTCAGTGTTGCCAGTTTTTCTAATTGAGAAAAGGCCAACTTATAATCAACAGAAGCTTTAAAAGGCCAACCCATTAGTAAAACATAGCCAAAATTATAACATATAAGGCCAAGCTTTCTTTATATGATATTGCTAATGGCCAACCCATTTTTTTAAAAAAAGGCCAAATATGAAGTGTTTGGCCTGAAAAAGGCCAACCCATTAGTAAAACATAGCCAAAATTATAACATATAAGGCCAAGCTTTCTTTATATGATATTGCTAATGGCCAACCCATTTTTTTAAAAAAAAGGCCAAATATGAAGTGTTTGGCCTGAAAAAGGCCAACCCATTAGTAAAACATAGCCAAAATTATAACATATAAGGCCAAGCTTTCTTTATATGATATTGCTTATGGTCAACCCATTTAAAAAAAAGGTCAAATTTGAAGTGTTTGGCCTGAAAAAGGCCAACCCATTTTAAAAAAAGGTCAAATATGAAGTGTTTGGCCTGAAAAAGGCCAACCCATTTTTTTAAAAAAAGGTCAAATATGAAGTGTTTGGCCTGAAAAAGGCCAACCCATTTAAAAAAAGGTCAAATACCAGGTGTTTTGCCTAAAAAAGGCCAACCTGGCAACAATGCTCACAGCTTAGATTGAATACCCAGGCCGGAAGCTGTTATCCTTCGAACTCGTTGAGATTATTTGCATAAAGTCCCTCAGGGGAAAGGTTGCATATTGGCGGTGGCTGACCTCAGACATGGATGTACATCTCCCTCTGGGGTAACTGTCGGTAGGTAAGATCGTTCTCAGGTTTGATACCGGATGCTTCTCTCTCTCTCTCTCTCTCTCTCTCTCTCTGCCTGAGAAAAAATGGGTTTCTATGAATGGACTAAAAATCTGAGACATTCAAAATCCTTATAAAAGGTTTTTGACTTTGACTCTCTCTCTCTCTCTCTCTCTCTCTCTCTCTCTCTGCCTAAGAACAAATGGCATCTCCGAATGGACTAAAAATCTGAGACATTCAAAATCCTTGTAAAACACACACACACACACATACACTCTCTCTCTCTCTCTCTCTCTCTCTCTCTCTCTCTCTCTCGAAGCGTCATTGTATAAAAAGAATGTTAGGTCAGGATAGCGAAATGCTGCTTTTCTTGATCGAAAACAATTTCTAATTGAACTAGAGGGGCACTCAGGAGGGCGCAGATCTCCGCCACGCCAGCTTATTTCTTGACCTTTTGCTCGACCTTGACCTTTGACCTAGGGCTTTCAAAAATTAGATTACTTCCACGTCCTAACATAATTCATCCATGGAAGTTTGATTACTCTATGCGTAAAATTGTGGCCAGGAAGTTGTTCATACACAAACAAACGGACAAACACGGGTAAAAGCATAATCTCCTCCCAACTTCTTAGGCGGAGGTAATTATGAAGTGTTCTGCGACATCCAAACATATAAAAGAAAAACTAATTTTAATATTCCAAAACGTAGATGGAAGTAAGAAAGATAGAAACACACTGATACTCCCGCAGAGTATTCTCAAGTCCTTTTTAAAGTCTTTGGATCTTGATTGACAGTTATGACAACCCCCGAAAGAGATGATTGAATTATGACTTAGTTTTCTGCTATTGTTACAAATCCTTCTTTATAAATGAGTGCTTTATGAATGTGTTATCACTACAAAACACTTTTATTTCACTTTGATGCGTCACTATTTCATGCCATATTACGACTGTTTGTTACTCTTGACAGTGATGAATTGGTTGACAGAATGCCCCACTTAGAGTACCGAAAGAAATAGGTATCTGCTTGAGGCTCGAGGTAAGGATGGCAGGTTCATCCTTGCAAAGATTCTTGGACAGGATGTGTCCTACCATGCTAGTGGTATTTTTAGCTTTATTTCAGAAGCAGGGCTTCTGAAATCCATTCAACTTTTGTAATGTCATCTTTGCTTTTATGGTTTTAATTGAATATCCTTTTTATTATTGTTATTACTATTATTATTATTATTACTTATTATTATTATTATTATTGATATTATTATTATTATTACTTGCTAAACTACAACCCTAGTTGGAAAAGCAGGAAGCCCAGGGGCTCTTTATTTATAATAAATGATATCGGCGTCAATGACCTCAGATGTCAGGATGCCAGAAAACTTCGAGTCAACCAACTTTATTTTATGAATTATCAATAAATTCAGCAAACGCCTACATACTCTCTCTCTCTCTCTCTCTCTCTCTCTCTCTCTCTCTAGGATCCCAGGAAACTTCAAATCAACCAACCAATATTTTATGAATTATCAATAAATTCAGCAAACGCCTACATTCTCTCTCTCTCTCTCTCTCTCTCTCTCTCTCTCTCTCTCTCTTCTTTTTTTTTCTTTTTTTTTTCGAATCAGTATGGATCGACCATGCGTTCCCTATCCTCTCTATCCTCTGCAGTATCGCCATTGATATGTGCTATCCAATGCTATCCAGCTCTTACTCGCAATTGCAGAACGAGTAATCTTTTATTTCTCGTAAAAACTTCCCGTAATCTTTACGTCAATAACACTAAACCATCCCTTTGTTGGCCCAATGTCGTACCCTTTGATGGTACCGACGTCACAGGTGTGGTAAAGTGGCGGCATTGTTTACAGTAGTCTTTTTAGATGTGGGAGCTAGCTCTCTCTCTCTCTCTCTCTCTCTCTCTTTCTCTCTCTCTCTCTCTCTCTCTCTTATGAGCATTATGATTAACTCAATTCCCAAGAGCTGAGCTAAGCTTTGATTTTTTTTTCGTTTTTGAGTCTCTCTCTCTCTCTCTCTCTCTCTCTCTCTCTCTCTCCGTATATATAAGAACTAAGCTTTGATTTTTTTTTCGTTTTTGAGTCTCTCTCTCTCTCTCTCTCTCTCTCTCTCTCCGTATGTATATATATATATATATATATATGTAATGTGTGTATACTGTATACACAGTAAAAATGTGAATTGTTTAAATTCATTTCATCATAAAACTCTTATACATCCTCATAGATAGATAGATAGATTGATAGATAGATGTATTTGTACATGTACTGTATATACATCTAACCATATTAAATTTATTTCTGTAGCTCCCATTCAAATTTAAATACATAAAGAGTTTATGAAGTACATTTTGTTTCCGCAATAGTTTCATTGAAGACGATAGACTCAGAGGCAAGGGGTATAGCGAAGCGAACTACCTCTCATTGCCTATTAAGTGAAGGCTATGTACCAATAGTTGGAGGATTGATAAGTTTAAGTGGCTCTGTAGAAGCTGACGAAGTCGTTGATTCTCTCTCTCTCTCTCTCTCTCTCTCTCTCTAGAATTTCAAAAGGAAATGGATAGGTAGTATGAAAATGGAGTTCTCTCTCTCTCTCTCTCTCTCTCTCTCTCTCTTTCTCTCTAGAATTTGAAAAGGAAAATAGAGTTGGTAGTATGAAATTGGAGTTTTTTTCTCTCTCTCTCTCTCTCTCTCTCTCTCTCTCTCCCCAAGAATTTCAAAAGGAAAATAGGATAGTATAAAAGTGGAGTTCTCTCTCTCTCTCTCTCTCTCTCTCTCTCTCTCTCTCTAGAATTTCAAAAGGAAAATAGGTTAGGTAGTATGAAAATGGAGTTGTTCTCTCTCTCTCTCTCTCTCTCTCTCTCTCTCTCTCTCTAGAATTTGAAAAGGAAAATAGAGTTGGTAGTATGAAATTGGAGTTTTTTTCTCTCTCTCTCTCTCTCTCTCTCTCTCTCCCCATTAATTTCAAAAGGAAAATAGGATAGTATAAAAGTGGAGTTCTCTCTCTCTCTCTCTCTCTCTCTCTCTCTCTCTAGAATTTCAAAAGGAAAATAGGTTAGGTAGTATGAAAATGGAGTTGTTCTCTCTCTCTCTCTCTCTCTCTCTCTCTCTCTCTCTGTCCTAATTCATGGGTTTAAATAGGAATGAATCCCATTAAAGGATGCCAGCAGAGTACTGCATTTGCAATCGCCGGACTTTGTGTATCGTTGTTTGTTGGTAGTTAGTTTTCGTGGTTATTTACCTGTTATTTATTATATTGCTTTTCTGTTATGTTTTCGGGATAGTTTGTAATAAACTATATTGGTTTTTTGTTATGTTTTCCGGATAGTTTGTAATTTATTATATTTCTTTTATTATGTTTTCCGGATAGTTTGTGATTTATCATA
>NC_090728.1:55258385-55260732 GCF_036898095.1 Palaemon carinicauda | reverse complement strand
ATTTTCTGATACATTCATCCTCTAACAGCTGATGCTTAATTGATATAATTTCTCAAGGCAAAATTATTTCGAGACATTGTAAATTTTAAAATTTTTCTCTTTCATGCAGAAGTCAGTTCGACAAGACAATTTCATTCAAAATAGCCAAAACATGAGAATATACAATTTAACTAATCACTGGGTAACTAACTTTATGTCAATATATAACAAATTTTAATAATTCGCATGTTGTTTGCATACGCAGATACGCATGTCACACGTGTTCAATATACTCTAGACTCTAGAGCATAGATATAAAAAGAACGATGATAAAATTCTAAGAAATCCGTTAGCATTAAAATACCCAAAGAGTTACACATGGCAATTTTTGGCGTCTTAGGTCATATCAGCCCTTGCAATTAGGTCATGCCCTTGCAATTAGGTCATATCAGCCCTTGCAATTAGGTCATATCAGCCCTTGCAATTAGATCATATCAGCCCTTGCAATTAGGTCATATCAGCCCTTGCAATTAGGTCATATCTTAGGTCATATCAGCCTTTGCAAATAATCATATCAGCCCTTGCAATTAGGTCATATCAGCCCTTGCAATTAGGTCATATCAGCCCTTGCAAATATTCGTATCAGCCCTTGCAATTAGATCATATCAGCCCTTGCAATTAGATCATATCAGCCCTTGCAATTAGGTCATATCAGCCATTGCAATTAGGTCATATCAGCCCTTGCAATTAGGTCATATCAGCCCTTACAATTAGGTCATAGAAGCCCTTGTAATTAGGTCATATCAGCCATTGCAATTAGGTCATATCAGCCCTTGTAATTAGGTCATATCAGCCCTTGCAATTAGGTCATATCAGCCCTTGCAATTAGGTCATATCAGCCCTTGCAATTAGGTCATATCAGCCCTTACAATTAGGTCATAGAAGCCCTTGTAATTAGGTCATATCAGCCCTTGCAATTAGATCATATCAGCCCTTGCAATTAGATCATATCAGCCCTTGCAATTAGGTCATATCAGCCATTGCAATTAGGTCATATCAGCCCTTGCAATTAGGTCATATCAGCCCTTACAATTAGGTCATAGAAGCCCTTGTAATTAGGTCATATCAGCCATTGCAATTAGGTCATATCAGCCCTTGCAATTAGGTCATATCAGCCCTTGCAATTAGGTCATATCAGCCCTTGCAATTAGGTCATATCAGCCCTTACAATTAGGTCATAGAAGCCCTTGTAATTAGGTCATATCAGCCATTGCAATTAGGTCATATCAGCCCTTGCAATTAGGTCATATCAGCCCTTGCAATTAGGTCATATCAGCCCTTGCAATTAGGTCATATCAGCCCTTACAATTAGGTCATAGAAGCCCTTGTAATTAGGTCATATCAGCCCTTGCAATTAGGTCATATCAGCCCTTGCAATTAGGTCATATCAGCCCTTGCAATTAGGTCATATCAGCCCTTGCAATTAGGTCATATCAGCCCTTACAATTAGGTCATAGAAGCCCTTGTAATTAGGTCATATCAGCCCTTGCAATTAGATCATATCAGCCCTTGCAATTAGGTCATATCAGCCCTTGCAATTAGGTCATATCAGCCCTTACAATTAGGTCATAGAAGCCCTTGTAATTAGGTCATATCAGCCATTGCAATTAGGTCATATCAGCCCTTGCAATTAGGTCATATCAGCCCTTGCAATTAGGTCATATCAGCCCTTGCAATTAGGTCATATCAGCCCTTGCAATTAGGTCATATCAGCCCTTACAATTAGGTCATAGAAGCCCTTGTAATTAGGTCATATCAGCCATTGCAATTAGGTCATATCAGCCCTTGCAATTAGGTCATATCAGCCCTTACAATTAGGTCATAGAAGCCCTTGTAATTAGGTCATATCAGCCATTGCAATTAGGTCATATCAGCCCTTGCAATTAGGTCATATCAGCCCTTGCAAATATAAGCAAACAAATTAAACTGTATTTCGAGTAAAAATTTCTCGTTTAAGTAAGTTTTAGGAAACATGCAATCATTTTCTATGACCCAAACACGAGAGAGAGAGAGAGAGAGAGAGAGAGAGAGAGAGATTTTTCAACTTTTCCTATATTTTTCCCGATTTTTCAACTTTTTTCATATATTTTTCCTATCTCCACTCTTCTTTCAACTGATAAATCTGAATAAGCAAAAAAAAGTTAGAAACGACGATTCAAACTCTCAAAAACAAAATTTTGATCCGACCTTGCTTCAAAGAAAAGATGTCGACATATTGGTAACTGATAGTGACATATATATTCGTAAAAGATAGTGACATATTGGTAAAAGACAGTGACACGTTGATAAAAGATATTGACATATTGAT
>NC_090728.1:55248385-55253385 GCF_036898095.1 Palaemon carinicauda | reverse complement strand
GTACGTCAAAGCATTGCAACAAGCATGGATACATATGTACGTCAAAGCATTGCAACAAGCATGGATACATATGTACATCAAAGCATTGCAACAAGCATGGATACATGTACATCAAAGCATTGCAAAAGGCATGAATACAAATGTATATATGCGTAAAATACATAAAACAAAGACAATTAAAGAAGTGGATACGAACTGAGAGAGAGAGAGAGAGAGAGAGAGAGAGAGAGAGAGAGAGAGAGAGAGAGAGAGAGAGAGACACACACTATCATTAGAATACCAAATTTATAGCAACAAAAGCAACACAGAGGCAACGGTTTGACAAGGCAAATATTTGCCTTCAAAAGCAAGCAAGGAGACATTCCAGGGCCTGAAATAACACATTTCCGAACCGTAAAAGAAAATAAACACAGTAAATTGAATTTACACAGCAGAATAAAAGAAGAACCACTTAACAAAGGGACTCCAATAGAGCTTACACAATCAGGGGATACCAGCAAATTGGTTAAGAGAGAAGCTACGTTGGCTTAGTTAATTGCTTAATAAATTAATAAAAGATTTTAATTTAATTAAACTTAATTTCCCTCCATCCTAGAATTCCTGAGGCTTGAAAATTAATACAAATTGAGTAGATTTTGATTTAATCAAACTTAACTTCCCTCCATCCTAGAATTCCTGAGGCCTGAAAATTAATACAAATTGAGTAGATTTTGATTTAATCAAACTTAACTTCCCTCCTCCATCCTAGAATTCCCGAGGCTTGAAAATTAATACAAATTGAGTAGATTTGAATTTAATCAAACTTAACTTCCCTCCATCCTAGAATTCCTGAGGCTTGAAAATGAATACAAATTGAGTAGATTTTAATTTAATCAAACTTCAACTTCCCTCTATCCTAGAATTCCTGAGGCTTGAAAATGAATACAAATTGAGTAGATTTTAATTTAATCAAACTTCAACTTCCCTCCATCCTAGAATTCCTGAGGCTTGAAAATGAATACAAATTGAGTAGATTTTGATTTAATCAAACTTCAACTTCCCTCTATCCTAGAATTCCTGAGGCTTGAAAATGAATACAAATTGAGTAGATTTTAATTTAATCAAACTTCAACTTCCCTCCATCCTAGAATTCCTGAGGCTTGAAAATGAATACAAATTGAGTAGATTTTGATTTAATCAAACTTCAACTTCCCTCTATCCTAGAATTCCTGAGGCTTGAAAATGAATACAAATTGAGTAGATTTTGATTTAATCAAACTTAACTTCCCTCCTCCATCCTAGAATTCCTGAGGCTTGAAAATGAATACAAATTGAGTAGATTTTGATTTAATCAAACTTAACTTCCCTCCTCCATCCTAGAATTCATGAGGCTTGAAAATGAATACAAATTGAGTAGATTTTAATTTAATCAAATTTCAACTTCCCTCCATCCTAGAATTCCTGAGGCTTGAAAATGAATACAAATTGAGTAGATTTTGATTTAATCAAACTTCAACTTCCCTCTATCCTAGAATTCCTGAGGCTTGAAAATGAATACAAATTGAGTAGATTTTGATTTAATCAAACTTAACTTCCCTCCTCCATCCTAGAATTCCTGAGGCTTGAAAATGAATACAAATTGAGTAGATTTTGATTTAATCAAACTTCAACTTCCCTCTATCCTAGAATTCCTGAGGCTTGAAAATGAATACAAATTGAGTAGATTTTGATTTAATCAAACTTAACTTCCCTCCTCCATCCTAGAATTCATGAGGCTTGAAAATGAATACAAATTGAGTAGATTTTAATTTAATCAAACTTCAACTTCCCTCCATCCTAGAATTCCTGAGGCTTGAAAATGAATACAAATTGAGTAGATTTTAATTTAATCAAATTTCAACTTCCCTCCATCCTAGAATTCCTGAGGCTTGAAAATTAATACAAATTGAATAGATTTTGAATTAATCAAACTTAACTTCCCTCCTCCATCCTAGAATTCCCGAGGCTTGAAAATTAAATACAAATTGAGTAACCTTATCAGAAAGATAGATATTAATACCACCATTTCGCTTCTCAATTAAAGCCACCATTTCGCTTCTGAACTATTATCATTAATTCTCAAAGGTCATTCATCAAAAGATTAATTGTTCGGAATGACTTAACAGTGAATACGAGTGAATAATGGATATGGAGATTGTATACAACAAATGTAGCCGTCTCTTGTCCACTGCAGGACAAAGGCCTCAGGATTTGCCCATATCATCACCATGCTGGCCACTGATGATTGGTGATGGTAGGAGATTTCAGTCTGATCGTTCACAGCAAGCCAAACAAGTATGGATGCCCCTGACTAGTACAGCTTTGCTGATCATGGCGATACGCAAACCCCCTTACCACGTTAAGCACTGAGAAAGGAGATACGATTGATTACAATGAAAAAAAAAATCTAAAAAGAACTTAGAGCAATAAACAAAGTTATTTGTTTGTTCTAAAGAAGACCATCTAAGACTCGCTTCACACGCGCAGATTTTTTTCCGTACGGAAATATTTCCGCCCGTTAGGAGGCATGTCTTCACACGAGAGAATCTTCCCCGAGCGGCATCGTAATTTCTATAAGAGGCTACACTGGGACCGCAGTGCAAGTGGCTAGTGAATCACTACCGAGCGGGAGTTCTTCGGAGTGGTCAGCGAGTGAAAAGCTTCATTGATCTTTACTGATTTTAATCCGCAAGGACAAAACCGCGCGACATAAACCCTCTCGTGTGAAGCAACCCTAAATAAAGGGCAACATTCAGTTAAATCCTTTATCCTCATTTCCCCATAAATCTGAGAAAGCTCTAATCAAGGTGATTAATCCGCTGCATTTTTTAATAAACGCCATTTCAGCAATATTTATTTCAGTACTGAATGATAAAAGGAAAAGTCAAGAGAGGTTCCAAAAACAAGGTTGAGGGTTTTAAGACGAAGAGGGTCTTAAAACCCAGGGTGTGAATTCCAAGATGGAGTGTCTTTTATCTTAGTTATTGATTTCTTTGCACGCAACAGACATTGCTTTCCCAAAACAAAGATGCCTTAGTGCCTATGATATCACAATTTCCAAACAAGCATCATCATATACAAATAAGACGAACGGGTTGTTGTGGCCTGATTGGTAACGCCTCTGCCTGGTATTTGCCAGTCGGGGGTTCGAGTCCCGCTCAGTCTCGTTAGTGTCTGGGGAGCCCATAGGTCTATCTGTTGAGTCATCAGCAGCCATTGCCTGGCCCACCCTGGTCCTAGCTTGGGTGAAGAGGGGGCTTGGGCGCTGATCATATGATATATGGTCAGTCTCTAGGGCATTGTCATGCATGATAGGGCGATGTCACTGTCCCTTGCCTCTGCCATTCATGAGCGGCCTTTAAAGCCTTTAAATCGAATACACCACGAGAATTCAATAGTTAAAGGAACTGATCTGTGTAATTTATTGTAAAATTCTAAAATAAATATAAGCATATTCAAAATATAACACACACTAAACGACGTGAAAGATAATACACCTATTTTCTATGAACATTATTCATCACTGGCTTCAGATATGAATAGACTCCGACAACTAGTGAAAATAAAAAATAAAATTTCACAAACTTTAAAAAAAAGATAACCCAAATATAAAATTTGGAGCTCCGTCTAACTCCAGACTATCTGATACATAAAAATACATGATACAAAAATAAAAAAAAACTAATAATAATTCAAAGCCTTTTTTTCGTACCATCATGAAAAATTCAATTCATTTAAAAGCATAAAAACAAAATGTTTATACACTTCAGTTCCTCATGATGAAAATAAGTATAAAATTAAGTGTTCCGTCTGACTTCAGACTATCTGATACATAAAAATACATGATACAAAAATAGAAAAACTAATAATAATTCAAAGCCTTTTTTCGTACTATCGTGAAAAAATAAATTAATTTAAAAGCATAAAAACAAACTGTTTTATACACTTCAGTTCCTCATGATTATTGTATTCCTACAAATACATTTCATTTTTATATTCAGTTGTATGTTCTAGGGTTAAATATTTTTTTGCATTACTACTAATATTTGAGAACTTCTAATGCTATGACAACACACACAACTATACTTGAACTTTACAGTAAATATTTATGTAGCTGCACTAGTTCGCCTTTCTAATGGGGAGCTAACGATTAACGTGGTATTTCAAGACTTGTAAATCTGCAATGAACCAAACAGTTTACATCAATAAAGCAACTGTATGATTACAAATAGAGAAATGCAACTTGTGGCATGGAGTATGTTAATACCCGTATTAAAAAAAAAAAAAAAAAAAAAAAACATTTAAAATGCAAGAATGAATCAAAGTACTAAATGAAATAAAAGAAAGTTAACAAATGCAAAAGCGATGATTTAAATACTATAAAATGTCCAAGAATTTAATAAACTGTCAAACACCACAACTTCTTAGCTATTAATAATATTAATAATAATAATAATAATAATAATAATAATAAAAATAATTATAAAAACAACAACAGCAATAATATTAATCATTGTAATAACAACAACAACAGCAATAATAATAATAATAATAATAATAATAACAATAGTAATAATTATAATAATAAATAATCGCAACTGTCTATTAAAATGTGGAAAGTCAAATGACAGATTCTTAAAAATTCACCAATTTCATCAGCATAGCCAAGTCATACAAATAGTCTGCATCACTTCCGTCCCAATTCACAAATATCACAGAGTAGATATTCAGTTAACCAAATCCTGACTCAAATTCTTAATTATAACGAAAGAAATTCAGTTTGAGATATATACAGTATAGTTAATCGTTTAAGAGAATCGTACAAATACGTTCACACGATTTATCATAATCGTACTAACAAGAGAGGCATACTGCATAAATCAAAGAAAATACATTATCCTAAACTGATACAAATGTCAATCAATGACTTGGCTAGGCGATTGCCATCAAATTCATTTTGGCAAAAAAAAAAAAAAAAAAAA
>NC_090728.1:55220885-55243385 GCF_036898095.1 Palaemon carinicauda | reverse complement strand
ACAAACAAATTAACGAACAAACAGACAGATGAATACATTACCCTTCCCATAAGAAATTCGATTTTGGCGAAGGCAAATATTACGCGAAATATCATCCCTACTAAAAGCGTATATCATTGAGTAAATTAATTTTGACCAATTCCTTGCGAAAATGACATAAAAAAATATTACCCTTGTATGAGAAAACTGAAGTACGATCAGACCACAGAAAATTAATGATCTTACAATATGTAATTTATCATGAGAGTTTAAAATTGGTCTTACATTACTCTTGATGGGCAGGTATTACTGAAAAAAATTTACTCTAAGTAATTAATGAAACCACTTTCCTACTCATTAATCATCCTCCCATGTACAGTTGGTTACATGTATTTCTGGTACACATTTCTCTAAAGATTTGCACCCAGCCGCAGCCTTACTGCTCGGAGAGTTCCTGTGTTTAGCTCCGCCCACTATCCTGCCGTATCTACGTACACTATTTGTTTGGTTACTCGCTGCGAAGTAAGGGCGTGACAGGGTGCACTATTTTAGAGTGAAGTGTGACAGTGCACTTCTTCGGAGTGATGCGACAGGGTGCACTTCTTCCCAGTGAAGTGTGATAGCGTGCACTTCTTAAGAGGGAAGTGTAACAGCGTGCACTTCTTAAGAGTGGAGTGTGAGAAGGTGCACTTCTTCGGAGTGAAGTGCGACAAGGTGCACTTCTTTAGAGTGAAGTGTACCAGGGACTTCTCTAAGTGTACAATCCTGAACTTCGATCCCCACTCCACTTGCACATTGAATACAGCTAGATATAATTCATCAATCAACTTAAAACGAAAAGAAAGACAACAACAATATTCACCACTCTTCAGAACATAACTTTTAGTCATCTGCAACAACACACTTCCACCTAATAACCATAAATAAATATCAAGAAAAATAACTCATTTAAAAGCAAAATTTACTTACCACATCCCCCGAGTCACAAACAGCTCTTTTTTTCTCCCTTTGAAGCCAGAATTTCTTACCTGCAAAAGAAAAAGAAAACGAATTTCAATTAAGAGGAAGCTTTGTTTCAGAGCGCATGAGAAACAATGCAAATGAAGCCCTAGTTGACCGCACATGCATCCCCCTTTCAACGGACACACACTGGAGAACCCTCTTTTAACGGACACACACTGGAGACCCCTCTTTTAACGGACACACGCTGGAGAACCCTCTTTTAACGGACACATACTGGAGATCCCTCTTTTAACGGACACACGTTGGAGGTCCCTCTTTTAACGGACACATGTTGGAGATCCCTATTTTAACGGACACACATTGGAGATCCCTCTTTTAACGGACACATACTGAATATCCCCTTTTTAACGGACATATGTTGGAGATCCGTCTTTTAACGGACACATACTGGCTATCCCCTTTTTAACGGACACACATTGGAGATCCCCCTTTTAACGGACACGAACTGGAGATCTCCCTTTTAACGGACACACGTTGGAGAAGCACACTGACGATATTTGTTTGAGGGGAAAAAGCTAAAAAATTGCTTTTGGTGAAATACAAATTAGAGTAATTGGGGTAAAAACAGAGTAATTGTGGTGAAAATGAGTAATTGGGGTTGAAAAAGAGTAATTGGGGTTGAAAAAGAGTAATTGGGGTGAAAAAGAGTAATTCGGGTGAAAAACAGAGTACCTGGGGGTGAAAAAACAGAGTAATTGTGGTGAAAAATAGAGTAATTGGGGTGAAAAACAGAGTAATTGTGGTAAAAAGCAGAGTGTAATTGTGAGGTAGAAACTGGTCTTAATAAAGTTCTCTTGCTTGAGGGTACACTCGGACCCACTATTCTACCTAATTTCTATTCCTCTTGTTTTGTTAAGTTTTTATAGTTTATATAGGAAATATTTATCTTAATGTTGTTACTGCTCTTAAAATATTTTATTTTTCCTTGTTTCTTTTCCTCACTGGGCTATTTTCCGAGTTGGGGCCCCTAGGCTTATAGCATCCTGCTTTTTCAACTAGGATTGTAGCTTAGCAAGTAATAATAATAATAATAATAATAATAATAATATCCGCTGGCATCAACATTCTGAAAATAGAACATAGACAACACTACGTACTTCAAACAACCCGCATGTTTGCTAACATATAGCTACGAATACGTAAATATGAACCACAATTTCATTTAATACCGAATACTACTTTGGGAATACATATCCACTGGAATTCATTTATGGTAATAGCTTCTAGCTGGGCAGTGAATCGAACTCGTGCCACTCACCCGAAACCATGCCTGCGAAGACTCTACCAACTGAGCTATCAAGAGATATGCGAGTTCATTACAAGTCACCGTACATATTCCTGTTTTATATATATATATATATATATATATATATATATATATATATATATATATATATATATATATATATATATATATATATATATATCATCTACGTATACCTCCAATGTATGAACAATATACTCAACAAATATATCAACATTAATTAAACATAATTAAAAAAAATAAGCCAGATTTAAAATGGCTAAATATGTAATTATGATAATGATATCTTTACACAACTGCAGATTTTACCACTTTCCTTTTAAGGTCGAAATGACCTTTAAAGAAAGGAAAGGCAAATGGATAATTGTAATAGGGCACAATTCAAAACAAAATTGCAAATGATAATCACACTAATGACCTTTCTACCAGGAGAGAGAGAGAGAGAGAGAGAGAGAGAGAGAGAGAGAGAGAGAGAGAGAGAGAGCCTTCTACAGTATTGAAAAGCCTTTGGGTTCAGGTTACAGCGTCTACGTCCAGTACACACAATCCTTATTGTAACGTGATAAGGGTAATAATAAAACGAAATATGGCACCGCTAAAGAAAAACGGACATAAAAAAAATAATTTATAAAACGAAACATGGCACCGATAAAGAAAAACGGACATAAAAAAAATAATTTATAACTAGAAAAGCACTCTGTATGCAGACCTCAACCACGGCAGCTTATTTCTCGAAACCAGCTTGCCTTTCCCAGAGTCAATTTAGACCGTAGACGTATTTGAAGTCTGTGTGACAACCATGTGCGAACATGGAGTTAAGGTTACGGTTAATTCGGTTGACCTTTTGTTCTATCTTGTCCTTGACCTTTGACCTACGATTCTCAAAATTGAATCACTTCCACATCTCAAAAAAATGATTAATTCCTAAAATTTTCACTACTATATGAGTAAAGTTGTTGGAGAAAAAAAAAAAAAAAAAAAAAAAAAAAAAAAAAAAAAAAAAAAACACAAACAGACAAATAAGGGCAGAGGTAAGAATAAAAAAGTCAACATCCAATTGGATTCCGAGAAAGATTCTATGTGTACATGAAGGATTCAAAACATTTATGCAAACGTTAATCAACAAACGAAGAACCAGAGGATGTTGAAACGTAAAGCTTATTCCATTGCGAATATCATCATTATGATTTTTAATTTCCTCTGTAGTTCGGAAGACACAGCCACATGCACTACACACCCTTACACATCTTTTTTTTTCATATAGGAATTAATTAAAGCTTTAAAAAAAACACATTATTACACCCTTACTACCTACGGAATGCCTAGTACCCGGTTTTCATTAGCATTGAGAATTCTCCAATTAAAAAATTATAAATGGATGAACTATGAAGACCAATCAAGTAAAAATATCCAGATCTCATTTAGCCTTAAAAAAAAAAAAAAAAAAAAAAAAAAGGCCATGATGCTATCAGAATAGGGTATAATTCTCTGTACCATCTATTTTATAAGTTGTTGTTGTTGTAGATTGGCTGTTGACTCTTGTAGCCAATCATTGACTCTTGCAAATCTGCATTCTGTAGGTTTCATAAGAAATTAAAAATAGAGGAATATGAAGATTAATCAAGTAAAATGTCAGGATCTCATTTGGTCTAAAAGAAAAATAAAAGTATTGCCATGATGCTATCAGAATAGATTATAATTATGTACCATCTATTTCCCAAGTTAAAAGGTCGCTCATGAATGGCAAAGGCAAGGTACAGTGACATTGGCCTAGCAATCAGGACAATGCCCTAGAGACTGACCATATATTATATGATCAGCGCCCAAGCCTCCTCTCCACCCAAGCTAGGACCAGGGAGGGGCAGGCAGTGGCTGCTGATGACTCAGCAGATAGACCTATAGACTCCCCCAAACACCCGCCCCCCCACCTTAGCTCACAAGGATGGTAAGGTTGCAGACACGAATGGCACTAACGAGTCTGAGCGGGACTCGAACAGCCGACCGGCAAACACCAGGCAGAGACGTTACCAATCAGGCCACAGCAACCCCTTGTTGTTGTTGTTGTAGATTGAAGATGTTGTTGTTGTTGTAGATTGGCTGGCCCTTACGCCCAACCATTGGATATTGCAAATCTGCAGCCTCTAGGTTTCACAAGTTAAAGTTGAGGAGTTAAATGCATATTATTCCTTAATGTTTTCAATGTCTTATAATACCATTTTTCTTTTCTCATTCAAGGGAGTAATTAAAACACATAGACTCCAACCTTTTCAAAATCTGTAATGTATAGCCGAGATACGAGTGTTTGAAAATTTCCAATTTTCAAAAGCTTTTATCTCGGGATTTTTTCTTTTCCGTTCTGCCCCTGGATACCATTGGTATTGTGAACGCCTTAATTCAAATTGGGAATAAGTCAAAAGCTTGTTAAGTTAACGAAATTAAAGACCACATAAGTCCCGAAAGCAAGAATAACAGCAACGAGATGAATTAAAGTTACCATACCAGGGCAATTGGCGACCGTCTAAAATTCTACTGCTCCTGACGCAACAATTTTATATATTCAGAGAAAAATAACATACAAAAAAAGAAAAAAAAAATATCCTCACATCTGGGAAAAAGGTTAACTTTTATAACAAGCAAATGTTTTTCTTAAGATTTCAGATCAATTCTGATAATTCTTTGTTCAGTTAAATAAACAGCATAACTTTATGCTTTCACTACTTATAATTTTAATTTTCACCCAAAATAAATGAAAATTTACTTACACATTTAAAGTTTGGATGGAACATGAATGGAAATCGATAGAGAGGTGGAGTATCATGATTATGTTAAATATTATGGTTATTACAACCAAGAAATGCTTTATATCTAGCTTTCCATTCATTTTGCCCTTCAGTTAAACCAAAGGGCTGGTTTCGCCATCAATACTGTGTATGACGTTGGATCCCCTTTCCAGATATCCAACAAAACAGAAAAAACTGGATCCACGGAGGATCGTGATCTTAATTTTTTAGATCCTACCCACGATACTCCACTCACTTCTCTTCTCTATCCCTCAAACGGGAGGACATCAATGAGCTCTCTCTCTTTCTCTCTCTCTCTCTCTCTCTCTCTCTCTCTCTCTCTCTCTCTCTCTCTCTCTCTCTCAGTTCTCCTAATGGATCCAAAGACCTTTAGATTTTCCTTGGGAGACGTGTAAAGGAAAGGATTCTCGATACAATTAAATTGAGAAGAGGATCATGAACGGATGCTGGGAGAACAATGGATCTCGTCTGGCGTGAAAAAAGGAAGGGGGACGAATCCTTAGCAGCGGTTCTCGGCAAACTATCCCTAGATAGGGTGTTTAGTAAAAATCCTGTAGGGTATACAACCTGGTTGAACTCCTTAATCTGCTAAAAGAGTTCGAGACCCTTCAAGTTCGATATTTTCTAATGTAGTCTGCAACCTCAACATCTTTGAGAGCTATGGAGCCTATGGGTTTACCTGCTGAGTCATCAGGAGCCATTGCCTGGCCCTCCCTGGTCTTGACGAAGAGGGGATAGTTTATATGGTCAGTTTCTAGGACACTGTCTGTCCCTTGCCTTTATCATTCATGAGCGACCTTTATTGTTTATCACTATGATAAACATATTTCATCAATAACAAGAAATAACCATATGTACAGTTGGACACAGAAATTTCTGGTACAACTTGCTCCGATGAAGTACCCACAATCAGAATCTTATTTCGTGCCCATTTTCCGTCTTTAGTCCTGCTCTCAGCTCTGCTATTTCTCCATACACTATCGTGGTTAATAGCCGCAAAGTAACAGTGTGACAGGGTGTACTTGTTTGAAGTAGGGTATGCCAGGGACTCATGTGTCCAACTGTATAAACATTAAAACTGCAAAGACAGTTGTAGTATAAACTTTCTATCATATCAAAGTGCTATAAACCATAGATTTTACCACATAGTATTGAAAGATTACCTTTCAAAATACAGAATAAAGACTATATAAAATATAATTTAACAGAAGAAAGCTACATTAAAACTGCAAAGACAGCTGTAACACAAACTTCCTATTTTATCACGCAAAGTGCTATAAACCATAGATTTTATCACATAGTACTGAAAGATTACGTTTTAATATACAGAATAAAGACTATATAAAATATAATTTACCAAGAGAAGAGAGCCCCTTCTGTCCATCTATAAACCCCAGGAAGCGAGCCCCTGTTCCAAAGAATCTGGAGAAAGCACACAAACTCCCCCGACAGCCATTACTGTATTTATAGCCCAATAAAAGATGAAGACCACGTACCACAATTACCCAGCATCCCCTTTTAAGCCAAAGGAGCATTAACAATAAAAATCACGTTCCGCTTCAAACCTCAGGCAAAGATACAACAAACACAAGTCTCCTTTCAGCGAACCAATTAGGGGCAGTGTTGCCAGATGGATTAGTCTAAAAATCCCCAAAACAACCCAAAAATCCCCATTTCCAAAGATATATTTTCTCCTGTAGGTTTTACTAATATAGAAATTACTCACTGTACTCCATATAAGTGCACGCAAACTAATTGCAATAATATAAAGGTTTACTTATCTTTGTTTCTTCTTTTTAGAAATTTGTACAAACTATTCCCTTCAGACACCAAAAATCCCCCAAAACTAGGAATAATCCCCAAATCTAGGGATAAATCTCCTTATCTGGCAACACTGATTAGGGGAGAGTCATGTTACACACGGACACATTTAGGCAGAAATGGCAGTGACTGTGATATCCTTTACATGACTTTTTTTTTCTTTTTTTTTGAAGAATGGAAGGGATTTGATTATTACTTGTTAAAGTTACTTTCATAATTCAGCTTTAATATATGTATTACTACTGGGGTCAGGGGAGCGTTGAGGAACTGGCTGGCAGCTTTATCCTTAATGACCAGGCGAAAAAAAAAAAAATCCATACAAAAAAGCTTAATGTTGAAATAAACATATGCATACAGTTATCACCACTTTTCATCATCAGTGCGGATTGGTGGTGGTGGGAGATTCTCGTCTGATCACTCGCAGCATACATACCTAGTGGGTGACTAGTACAAGCTTTGCTGGTCATGAAGATACGCAAACCCTTTCGCTACATTTAGGTATCCCCACTCAGGAAGGGATATATATATATATATATATATATATATATATATATATATATATATATATATATCGGTATATATATATTAGGTTGGTTTGCTGTGAGCAAATCTCCCACCACCACCAATCGGAACTGGTGGTGAAAACTGGCCAAACCCCACACATGAATAGACATATCTGAGGCCTTTGTCCTGCAGTGGACTCGAAAACTGCAGTTGTTGTTGTTGTATATATACATGCGTGCGTCTGATGAAAAAAAACAGCAATGAGGTTTGGGTTCGATTCCCAGGCGCAGTAAGTTTTTTAGACAGATTTATTAAATTCTACTGCAGCTTGGTGACCAAAACAGTGAATTTTGTACCTAGAAATTAGTCGACTACTGATGATCGCAGCCACAAAAAAAAAACCACACATTAGAGCTTCAAATCAAATTAGAAAATTTGAGAAGGAACTAAACCCTAACCTATATTATTAAAAGAAATACAACAAGTGAGCAAGTCCTGAACGCGGACATGGTCCTCGTAGAGGACATACCTCCGCCAAGGTGACCTAGAGCGCCATATGTCCTAGAATCATGAATTGATGTGACTTCGACTTTCAAGTAACGTTTGACCTTTAATTTAGCTTAACCATTCAATGGCCTTGGCAGTTACCTTCACATGACCTTGGCTTCAAGTGACCTTGATCTTCAAATGTACTTGACCTTCACGTGACCTTGACCTTCAGGTGACCTTGACCTTCACGTGACCTTGACCTTCACGTGACCTTGACCTTCAAGTGACCTGCTTGACTTTTGACCTTCAAGTGATCTTTGTTCATTTGCCACTGATACTTAATATGACATTGATATAATGCACCAATATGACCTTGACCTTTGACCTTTATAAATTTGAACATCACCCATGGGTTGCGCCTGGACTAGGACTTCCCTGTTGGCTTATGCAAAAGTCAGTGCTTTATTTCTGTCTCTTGATATGGCCACTTATGTCATAGTGACACCAGTGACCCCTGTGACCTTGACCTTGGGGTGACCTTGACCAAAATTTAATCAGTTCTTCCATACACATTGGGGAACTACTTGGCCAAGTTTGAAGTGATTCCGTGTAGAAATGTGGCCTCTACGTTGTCCACAGACAGACAGACAAACAGAGAAACAAACAAACAAACAAACAAACCGAACCGAAAACATAACCTCCGCCGCTTGGCGGAGGTAATAAACTTGAAAGTTCAGTTTCCTTTCATGTGTTGGTAACTAAAAGAAAGAATGTTTGGAAGATTGAAAGACGTGCACGTGTTTAGGGGTATGGCTAACGGTATGTCTGATCATTTTTTGGTGGAAGGAAAATTAGTTGTAGCAAAAGAGTGGGGGAATAGAGTAGGTGGATGTAAAAGGGAGGTAGTGAGGATTGAAGAGCTAATAAAACCGGGGGTAAAAAGTAAATATCAGGAAAGGTTGAAAATGGCATATGATGAGGTGAGAGTAAGAGAAACTGGTAATTTAGAGGAGGAGTGGAAGTTAGTAAAAGAAAATTTTGTTGGGATTGCAAGTGATGTATGTGGCAAGAAGGTTGTTGGAGGCAGCATGAGGAAGGGCAGTGAATGGTGGAATGAAGGAGTGAAGGTGAAAGTGGAAGAGAAAAAGAGGGCTTTTGAAGAATGGCTGCAGAGTAATAGTATAGAGAAGTATGAAAAATATAGAGAGAAAAAGGTGGAAGTAAAGCGCAAGGTACGTGAGGCAAAGAGGGCAGCTGACCTGAGGTGGGGTCAGGGATTGGGTCAGTCATATGAAGAGAATAAGAAGAAGTTTTGGAAAGAAGTGAAGAGAGTAAGGAAGGCTGGCGCAAGAATTGAAGAGACAGTGAAAGATGGAAATGGAAGGTTGTTAAAAGGAGAGGAGGCAAGGAAAAGGTGGGCGGAATATTTTGAAAGTTTGCTGAATGTTGAGGATAATAGGGAGGCAGATATAATTGCTGTTCCAGGTGTTGAGGTGCCAGTGATGGGAGATGAGAATGAGAGAGAGATAACAATAGATGAAGTGAGGAGAGCACTAGATGAAACGAGAGTAGGAAAAGCATCTGGTATGGACGGTGTGAAAGCTGAGATGTTGAAGGAAGGGGGTGTGACTGTACTTGAATGGTTGGTGAGATTGTTTAATATGTGTTTTGTGTTGTCAATGGTACCAGTAGATTGGGTTTGTGCATGTATTGTATCACTATATAAGGGTAAGGGAGATGTGCATGAGTGTTGTAATTCAAGAGGTATTAGTTTGTTGAGTGTAGTTGGAAAAGTGTATGGTAGAGTATTGATTAATAGGATTAAGGATAAAACAGAGAATGCAATCTTGGAAGTACAGGGTGGTTTTAGAAGAGGTAGGGGTTGTATGAATCAGATTTTTACAGTTAGGCAGATATGCGAGAAATATTTAGCAAAAGGTAAGGAGGTGTATGTTGCGTTTATGGATCTGGAGAAAGCATATGATAGAGTTGATAGGGAAGCAATGTGGAATGTGATGAGGTTATATGGAGTTGGTGGAAGGTTGTTGCAAGCAGTGAAAAGTTTATACAAAGGTAGTAAAGCATGTGTTAGAATAGGAAATGAAGTGAGTGATTGGTTTCCGGTGAGAGTGGGGCTGAGACAGGGATGTGTGATGTCGCCGTGGTTGTTTAACTTGTATGTTGATGGAGTGGTGAGAGAGGTGAATGCTCGAGTGCTTGGACGAGGATTAAAACTGGTAGGCGAGAATGACCATGAATGGGAGGTAAATCAGTTGTTGTTTGCAGATGATACTGTACTGGTAGCAGACACAGAAGAGAAGCTTGACCGACTAGTGACAGAATTTGGAAGGGTGTGTGAGAGAAGGAAGTTGAGAGTTAATGTGGGTAAGAGTAAGGTTATGAGATGTACGAGAAGGGAAGGTGGTGCAAGGTTGAATGTCATGTTGAATGGAGAGTTACTTCAGGAGGTGGATCAGTTTAAGTACTTGGGGTCTATTGTTGCAGCAAATGGTGGAGTGGAAGCAGATGTACGTCAGAGAGTGAATGAAGGTTGCAAAGTGTTGGGGGCAGTTAAGGGAGTAGTAAAAAATAGAGGGTTGGGCATGAATGTAAAGAGAGTTCTATATGAGAAAGTGATTGTACCAACTGTGATGTATGGATCGGAGTCGTGGGGAGAAATTGAATGTGTTTGAGATGAAGTGTCTAAGGAGTATGGCTGGTGTATCTCGAGTAGATAGGGTTAGGAACGAAGTGGTGAGGGAGAGAACGGGTGTAAGAAATGAGTTAGCGGCTAGAGTAGATATGAATGTGTTGAGGTGGTTTGGCCATGTTGAGAGAATGGAAAATGGTTGTCTGCTAAAGAAGGTGATGAATGCAAGAGTTGATGGGAGAAGTACAAGAGGAAGGCCAAGGTTTGGGTGGATGGATGGTGTGAAGAAAGCTCTGGGTGATAGGATGATAGATGTGAGAGAGGCAAGAGAGCGTGCTAGAAATAGGAATGAATGGCGAGCGATTGTGACGCAGTTCCAGTAGGCCCTGCTGCTTCCTCCGGTGCCTTAGATGACCGCGGAGGTAGCAGCAGTAGGGGAGTCAGCATTATGAAGCTTCATCTGTGGTGGAAATGTGGGAGGTTGGGCTGTGGCACCCTAGCAGTACCAGCTGAACTCCGTTGAGTCCCTGGTTAGGCTGAAGGAACATAGAGAGTAGAGGTCCCCTTTTTGTTTTGTTTCATTGTTGGTGTCGGCTACCCCCCAAAATTGGGGGAAGTGCCTTGGTATATGGATGGATGGTAAAGAAAACAATTTCTAGGGGACCAGCTCTTCGTTCCCTAAAGTGAAGGAGATTATAAAAATAATATAGCACAACAATTAAAAGGTATTTTCAAATTGTCTAATATATATGGAATAGTACCTCTAATTGCATTTATCAATCAAATTCTTGCACAGAAATCTAAGTCACAAGATCCAATTCCCTTGGATAATTCTTTCACCAACAGTTCTCTTGCTTGAGGGTACACTCGGGCACACTATTCCATCTTATTTCTCTTTCTCTTGTTTTGTTAAAGTTTTTACAGTTTATATTGAAATATTTATTTAGATGTTGTTGCTGTTCTTAAAATATTTAATTTTTCCTTGTTTCCTTTCCTCACTGAGCTATTTTCCCTGTTGGGGCCTATGGGCTTGTAGTATCCAGCTTTTACAACTAGGGTTGTAGCTTAGCAAGTAATATTAATAATAATAATAATAATAATATTGCAAACCTCAAATAGGCAGATATTAAAAAAAAAACAATTTTTAAGGGTTTTAAAATGGATGGAATTATTATTACTAGCTAGGCTACAATCCTAGTTTGAAAAGCAGGATGCTATAAGCCCAAGGGCGCCAATATAGAAAAAATAGCCCAGTGAGGAAAGGATATAAGGAAATAATCAATATGAGAAGTAATGAACAATTAAAATATAATATTTCAAGAATATATTCAACGAGCAATATGGCTCTATGAGATTCATGTCAACTTTTTTTTAATTACCGTAGAAATGTAAAAAAGCTCATTATCATCAAAAGCAATTTGTATATCATGTTTAATGGTTTAAAAGCCGCTCACGAAAGGCAGGTGCAAGGGACAGTGACATTACCCTATCGAACAGGACAATGCCCTAGAGACTGACATATATACATATGATCAGCACCCAAGCCCCCTCTCTCCACCCAAGCTAGGACCAGAGAGGACCAGACAATGACTGCTGATGACTCAGCAGATAAACCTGTAGGCTCCACCAAACCTCCCATCCTTAGCTCACAAGGGATAGTGAGGTTTCAGCGACCAAAGGAACAAACTAAATAAAACATAATTTCATACTACATAAAATATATAATCTCCCAAAGCAAACGATGCCCATGACCGTAATTTACTTGGCAAGCAACCCCAAAGTCTAATAAATTTGACTTCTGAAACATTAGGAGCTTGAATTAGCATACGAAAGGTAAGTTTGGTCACCAAAGGCATTTTCTTTCAAACAAATTCTCCCATTGTGGTTCAGAGATAATTCTCTAAAGCATTTTTCCAAGAATGTGAAAAAGCATCGAGTAAAAACAAAATGCTGAAAGTCATTGGGAATTTTTTTAAGAGTCTATTACATGGAGGTGGGGGGAATACCTGAGAGAGAGAGAGAGAGAATCAGTTCAAATAACATAAGCACAGTAAGCAAAGGTCCTACACTCCAGTGTAAATGTGTGTGTGAGAGAGAGAGAGAGAGAGAGAGAGAGAGAGAGAGAGAGAGAGAGAGAGAGAATTACTTAAGAATCAGTTCAAATAACATAAGCACGGTAATCAAATGTCCTAGACTCCTGTGTAAATGAGAGAGAGAGAGAGAGAGAGAGAGAGAGAGAGAGAGAGAGAATTACATGAAGATTATTTCCAATCCTTCGGGGGTGGGGAATTACCTTAGAGAGAGAGAGAGAGAGAGAGAGAGAGAGAGAGAGAGAGAGAGAGAGAGAGAGAGTCGGTTCAAATAACAAAGTATACAAAAGTAGTAAACATGTAAATGTGTGCGTGAGAGAAAAAAAAAAGAGAGAATTAACCGAAATTCATTCCAAGCCTCTAAGGTGGTTACCTTAACGAGAGAGAGAGAGAGAGAGAGAGAGAGAGAGTGTGTGTGTCCATGCAGGTTTCCTGCCTGCACAACAACCACAAACAACGTGGCGCATGTGAGCTGCTTCGATTGGGGAGTATGACTAATAACTTCCGGTCGATTTCCAGCAAAAGTCTCTCTCTCTCTCTCTCTCTCTCTCTCTCTCTCTCTCTCTCTCTCGGTGTGTTGTGGGGCGTCCCGATGAGAGTGAGAACGCGTGTACATAGCCAACCCTTACATTGCCTCAAATGAAGAGCACCAACCTAGACAGGCTGTTGAACATCAGTCCAGACGGCTTGATAAAAAACGTGGTCTGGAATGGATTAAGCGATATGTTTAGACCGTGGGATTTGGTGGGAGTTTTTAACCTAGATACAAAACCTTTTTGAATACCACTTTATCGTTATTATTATTACAAGATAAGCTACAGCCCTTGTTGGAGAAGCAGGATGATATACCGTAAGCTACAACCCTAGAGCAGGAGGCTATGAACTACAACCCTAGTTGGAAAAGAAGGATTCTATAGCTACAACCCTAGTTGGAGAAGCAGGATGCTATAAGCTACAACCCTAGTACGAAAAGCAGTATGCTATAGCTACGACCTTAGTTGAAGAAGCAGGATGCTATAATCTACAACCCTAGTTGGAGAAGCAGGATGCTATAATCTACAACCCTAGTTGGAAAAGCAGGATGCTATAGCTACAACCTTAGTTAAAGAAGCAGGATGATATAAGCTACAACCCTAGTTGGAGACGCAGGATGCTATAATCTACAACCCTAGTTGGAGAAGCAGGATGCTATAGCTACAACCGTAGTTGGAGAAGCAGGATGCTTTAGCTACAACCCTAGTTGGAAAAGCAGGATGCTATAAGCTACAACCCTAGTTGGAGACGCAGGATGCTATAAGCTACAACCCTAGTTGGAGACGCAGGATGCTATAAGCTACAACCCTAGTTGGAGACGCTGGATGCTATAAGCTACAACCCTAGTTGGAAAATCAGGATGCTATAGCTAAAACCCTAGTTGGAAAAGCAGGATTCTATAAGCTACAACCCTAGTTGGAAACGAATGATGCTATAGCTACAACCGTAGTTGGAAAAGCAGTATGCTATAGCTACAACCTTAGTTGGAAAAGCAGGATGCTATAAGCTACAACCCTAGTTGGAAAATCAGGATGCTATAAGCTACAACCTTAGTTGGAGAAGCAGGATGCTATAAGCTACAACCGTAGTTGGAAAAGCAGGATGCTTTAAGCTCAAGGGCTCCAGGAGGGAAAAATATCCCAGTGAGGAAAGGAAACAAGGAAATAAATTAACTACAAGAGAAGTAATGAACAATCAAAATATATTCTAAGAACAGGAATGACATTAAATTGTATATTTCAAATATAAATTATAAAAACTTATGCAATTCTACGTAAAGCTGTCCTCAGTGGGTATTGATTTTCAAACCTAAATGTAAACACCACAGACGATTTGATTTTTCGAAATTGTGCGTCATGGCTATGTACTGGAGTCAAGGAGGCTATTCAACGTCAAGGTGCAACTTTATTATCTCAATTGTCCATTACATCTCTTTTAGTTAATTTTTTCTTTCTTCGCTGGGATATTTTCCCTGTTGGAGCCCTTGGGCTTATAGCATCCTGCTTTTCCAATTAGGGTTGTAGCTTAGCTAATAATAGTGATAATAATAATAATAATAATAGTGATGATAATAATAATAATAATAATAATAATAATAAATAAATAATAATAGGAAGAGGAGATTAGCTATCACAATGGTAAAAAATAAATGAAAATAAAACATATGGTAATATATATATATATATATATATATATATATATATATATATAAATATATATATGTATATATATATATATATATATATATATATATGTATATATATATATGTATATGTATATATATATATATATATATATATATAAATGAGATACAAATCAATTGCACCACCAAGTATCGCTTCGACGTTGGGCAAAATGAAGAAAAAAATGGAATTAAAGCAGAAGGATAAACAGTGGGTGCAGCAGAAGAAAACCCAGAGAACAAACATAAGAAAAACAAACGCATGGAAACAGGACACCCGTCAAACCCGTGACCCATCCCAGACGTGATGGTGAGGAGGAACACGAGGATTCCTACCTTAAGCCAAATCCCTGTACAAAATCCACGATTTTCACCCCGGTCCCATTCTCGAGCCTTTCTCTCTTCACTGGGCAATTTCCACTCGGACACCACCTCTTTCTCTTTTTTCGAAAGGGACAACGCCGAGAGTATTGACAAGAAAAGCTAAGCATATATGTAAGAGAAGGGGGGAAATGTTAAATAAACAAAGGGAGATGGGAAAAAATGCAGAAACGGTTGATTTAAATTTGACTTCGAAGTTTCATGGTGTAGCTTATATCGAAATAACAATGACGTATTGTTTCATATTCTGTTCTATTTACTATATAGCTCTATCAAATAACTGGACCAGTAATAAACTCTATAGGAGAATTGTGCCTATTTCGATATATATATATATATATATATATATATATATATATATATATATATATATATATATATATATATGGATAAATATCAACACAACATCGTGTTCAAATAGAAATAAATTTCTACCTCATACTTGGGATCGAACGCTAGCCCCTTCTAATGAAAGTTATATATATATATATATATATATATATATATATATATATATATATATATATATATATATATATATATATATATATATATGAAAATAACTAATGTTTTGCTATGCAGTTCCCAAAGGAATATGATTAGCATGCCGAGTTTTCTTTCCAAATGCTAGTATTCTAATACTCTATAATAAAGATTTTACATTATTAGATAAATAACGACAACACCACATTAAATCTACTCATTTTTAAAATTTACAAAAACAGTAGATGACAATAAATGGTTCAGTAACAGTCTTCAGAGAGAGAGAGAGAGAGAGAGAGAGAGAGTTTCTTCTGAGTGTTTAAATTTAAAAATAACGCGAGGATGAAACAAAAACGAGAGAGAGAGAGAGAGAGAGAGAGAGAGAGAGAGAGAGAGAGAGAGAGTGTGTGTGTTTCTTCTAAGTTTGCTTAAATTTTAAAACGCAATGATAAAACAATGAGAGAGAGAGAGAGAGAGAGAGAGAGAGAGAATATTCTTTCTTGAGTTTGCCTTAATTTCAAAACTCACTTGAGGTAAAACAGACATCTTGATTAAAAAAACCGAAACTTTTAACAAAAACACCTACAATAATAATTTCCATGAGACCTGCATACATTGAGTTCAACTTAACAAAACTCCTCACATTAGCAAGCATTAGTCTTCAACTCTTGGCAGATTCTAAGAAGTGGATTAGGTTATACATCTACAGCTTTAAAATTCAGGGAATAGGAATTATGACGAGAAAGGGGAAGCTGAGAGAAAATTTAAAAGACTTGCCATGGTGGCGGGATAAAGAATTCATGCCAGTTGTTGCTTAACAATTTTGCGAATTTAGCGCTGCAAGGCAAGATATAAGTGTAATTAATTCAATTATCATCTACCAGCCACCCGTTGAGATACTACCGCTAGAGAGATATTGGATCCTTTGACTAGCCAGACAGTACTACATGTAATTAATTCAATTATCATCTACCAGACACCCGTTGAGATACTACCGCTAGAGAGATATTGGATCCTTTGACTGGCCAGACAGTACTACATTGGATCCTTCTCTCTGGTTAAGATTCATTTTCCATTTGTCTATACATACACCGAATAGTCTGGCCTATTCTTTACACATTCTCCTCTATCCTCACACACCTGACAACACTGAGATTACCAAACAATTCTTCTTCACCCAAGGGGTTAACTACTATACTGTAATTGTTCAGTGGACACCTTCCTCTTGGTGAGGGTAGAAGAGACTCTTTAGCTATGGTCAGCAGCTCTTTTGGGAGAAGGACACTCCAAAATCAAACCATGATTATGTAGTCTCGATTAGTGCCATAGCCTCTGTACAGGGGTCTTCCACTGTCTTTGGTTAGAGATCTCTTACTTGAGGGTACACTCGGGCACACTATTCTATCTTATTTCTCTTCCTCTTGATTTGCTAATTTTTACAGTTTATATAGGAAATATTTATTTTAATGTTACTCTTCTTAAAATATTTTATTTTTCCTTGTTTCCTTTCCTCACTGAGCTATCTAAAACTAAGGTTGTAGCTTAGCAAGTAATAATAATAACAATAATAATATAGGAACCTTTTGTTCTTTTTAATTAATCTTAAGATACCATAAGTGATTCTCATCATGTTCGTAAAAATAGGTATGCAGTTTATTCAAAGTCATGCCTTTTCCACGACGAGGCTCAATACTACACAGTATTCTAGAAGTTTTATTACAACTGTAACCAAGTTGTGGAATAATCTTCTTAATCGGGTAATTGAATTGTTGGAACTTCAAAAGTTCAAACTTGCAGCAAATGTTTTTATGTTGAACAGACTGACATAAGTCTCTATTTATAGTTTATACATGAAAGATCTGTTTTAATAGTGTTATTGTTCTTAAAATATCTTATTTTAATTGTTCATTACTTCTCATATAGTTTATTTCATTTCCTCACTGGGCTATTTTTCCCTGTTGGACCTCTTGGGCTTATAACATCCTGTTTTTTCTTACTAGGGTTGTAGCTTAGCTATTAATAATAATAATCACTATATATACAAAATAAAATGTAGAATTCTTTTCCTGTCCTTTTAAAAATCTCATCTACAGACATTTTCTTTTCTCTTTAATCGACCATATCCCATAATTGATTTCCATTTTCTAATTTACAACATAAATTACGAAATTCTTGTTTCGTGTTCTTTTAAAATTTTCATCAATAGACTTTTTTTCTCATTAATCGAACCTAAAATTCCATTTATGATTTCCATTACTTAATTTACAACGTCAAATGGAGATTTTTTTTTCTTTTAAAATTCTCATGTATAGATTTTTTTTTCTGTTTAATCAACCATAAGGTTCCACAACTAATTTCCATTACCCAACTTACGACATAAAATATGGATTATGTCTTTCATGTTCTTTTAAAATTCACCTTAGACTTTTTTTTTTATTTTTTAGTAATCGATTCTACGATCTCATATTTAATTTCCCATACTTAATTTACAAAATAAAATGCGGATTTTTTTTATGTGTTCTTTTAAATTTCTCATCTATAGATACCTTTTCTTCTGTTCAATCGAACCTAAGATACTATAACTAACTCTCATTACAGTATTTAATATACAAAGTAAAATGTGGATTTTTATTTTGTGTTCTTTTAAATTTTTTTTATCTATGGAAATTTTTTCTCGTTAAATTAGTCCTAAGATTCCTAACTGATTCCCCCCACCTAATTTTCAAAATAATTAATATGTTGATTATTTTGTTTGTTCTTTTAAATTTCTCATCTGTAGATATTTTTTCTTCTGTTTAATCGATCCTAAGAAACCATATTTGATTTCCATTACTTAATTTACAAAAAAAAAGTGGGAATTTTTTCACTTTTGAAATGCTCACTTTTACAAACCTATTCTACTATTAAACAACTCTAAAGATGTCACAACTGTTTTCCAACACTTAATTTACACAGTAAAATTTTTTACTTTTTTTTTCTCTCACGAAGACATTAAGTCAGGCACACTATCTCAGATATTGGATACTCTACATTAATGTAACTCCTTCGAATATCTCTTAGTGATATCTCCACCTCATCTCAAAGAGGGTAAACCTTTCCCTTAATTTCCCAGGGGAGGCGAACGAGACGAACACACACACACTGCAAGAATAACTTTGAAGCGTAGATTAATATCTTTATCACAGTGCATTATTGTTATTAAAAGCAGGAGATAAGTCAAGCTCGGTTCTTACAGAGTTGGCTTGAATATATATATATATATATATATATATATATATATATATATATAAAATAATCATATAGTAAATGTGTCTTACAGAGCTGTCCCGTAATATATATATATATATATATATATATATATATATATATATATACATACATATATATATATATATATATATATATATATAGTAATTAAAAAATAATAATATAGTAAATGTGTCTTACAGAGCTGTCCCGTAATATATATATATATATATATATATATATATATATATATATATATATATATATATATATATATATATATATATAAATTAATCTAGAGTACCTAAAAATAATCATTTATCAAAGAGATAAAAATAGGTGATAGAGAAATTTAAATTTTACCTAAAAAATCTATGCTTCTTAAAAAGATTAAAATCTTCATAAAGAGAAACTTCCGGAATCCGATAAAACGTTAGACACTTTTCTGACCAAAACAAATACCTTTACTTTCTAAAAACATTACAATCGCATAGAAAAATATCGTATACTTTAAATAGTGTCCCACTCACAAGATCTACTTAATGAGGCGTGTAAAATATTCGTATATCCTCTAGGAAATCTTGCTAAAATTACCCGTTCTTTCATTATGTTCTGATAAGTCCCATGGAAAAAAACAATTGGTTTAATTTGTTTTGATTTATTATTCTTTGATTCATTATTCCAAATATATTTCCAATCTTCTTATGTTCACCCCAACAACCTACTGCATTCATTTTTAAATAATCGAAATATTTTTTTGTATTTGGACAACGAACAAAAAATATTTTCGAAATACCCGATAAGTTCATCAAATACACCTTGAAATCTCTTAAGAGGAACAAAGTAGGGAAATGAACAAACATAGACTGATGATACTCCAAACTGGTGGAGTTTATATAAAAAACATAATAGAGAGAGAGAGAGAGAGAGAGAGAGAGAGAGAGAGAGAGAGAGAGAGAGAGAGAGAGACCTACTCAACAACAGAAAAATAGACAGCTTATTCACATTGAAAAGAAGACTTAAACTCCTGTCAGCGAAGGAGCTAGAAAGATGTCAAAAGGAGCCTCAACATCTGCGCAGCCGAATGACCTTGGGAGCAATACCAGACGTTGAGTCTGGCACGGGGTTTGGGCCAGGCACATACTATGACTAGGAAATCAAGTCAACAGTATCGTCAATGACATGAAGACACAGGTTCTAGCAAAATGTCAAACATTACAAACTTGTAATATGCAAATTCCTTTATCTCTTACAAACACTCACTATACACTTGCAAGTGATCTCTGTATTCGTAAAAGTCATACATTCTTATTTACATCACTATATCCTCCCATACTGTATACAGGAGACGCTTGTCACTACGAAACCAGAGGCTAAAGGAATAAAGTTATAACATATTCGTACAATTTAGGACTATCTGGACAACTTTTCTATACGACTATGTGTGATACAATACAAAATAAATAATGCAAACCACATGAAATATTTCAATACATCTCCTTCCAAACTGAATTATTGTTATTTTTATTGTTATTAGCTAAGCTACAACCGTAGTTGGAAAAGTAGGATGCTAAAAGCCCAGGGACTCCAACAGGGAAAAATGCCCACGAAGGAAACCAAATAAATAAACTTCGAGAAGTAATAAACAATTAAAATAAAATATCTCAAGAACAATAACAACATTAAAACTGATCTTTCACATATAAATATCTTAAGAACAATAACATTAAAACCGATCTTTCACATATAAATATCTTAAGAACAATAACATTAAAACCGATCTTTCACATATAAATTATAAAAGAGCTTTATGTCGACCTATAAATTGCCCACATCCCAAAACTACGTCAGAACAAACGGAGATTGAGCGTGGCTGGACCGTGGTAGTGGTAAAATCGTTCTCCATAAGCCCCGTTTTATCCTTGTAACAGAAACCCTTACTTTACCCCTACTACTACTACTACCTCCGCCACTCCTTTTAAAACTCCCTGGCCCATCTCTCTCTCTCTCTCACCACCCATCATCCCTCGCCTCAACCCAAATTCAAACGATCCACTATACCTACTTTTACTACAGCTCATCAGACTTGTAGCTTCTTGGCCGTTAAATAGACAACGATGCTCTCTCTCTCTCTCTCTCTCTCTCTCTCTCTCTCTCTCTCTCTCTCTCTCTCTCAGGAGGAGGAGCAGCAACTCTGCTCTCGGTTGATAGATCTTGAGACGTTGAAGTCCTCGGGTGTCTTCCTGAATATGTGTCAAGTAAAACCGTTACGCATGCTTTGGCTCGTAACGATTTAAAAGTCCGTCGCGAAGGATGTTACGTATCGAGAATGGTTAAGTGCATTGAATTTCCCGTTGAAAGATAAGTAAACTGATAAAGGTATATAAAATACAATCAATAACTAATACAATATTATATTGTAAAAACTGTAAATGTATATCTATTAATAAATAAAATAAGTGGAAGTTCATACTTGAAGTTCCTTAGTTTAGCACGATTCTTTTCCACGTCAGATTTGGTAAGGTGAAGGATACGTCAAAAGTGTGTTAAAATAAAAAATAAAAACAACTATAATGAATATATAACCGTAATAAAAGAGGAATGATATTGTCATATAGTGTGTTAAAAGAAAAAGAAAACAAATAAAAACAACTATACTGGATATATAACCGTAAAAATATGAGGAATGACATTATAGTCATAATCTGTGCCATTTCCAACGTTCGAGAGATATATTGGATATATAACCGTAAAAATATGAGGAATGATATTATAGTCATAATCTGCGCCATTTCCAACGTTCGAGAGATATATTGGATATATAACCGTAAAAATATGAGGAATGATATTATAGTCATAATCTGAGCCATTTCCAACGTTCGAGAGATATATTGGATATATAACCGTAAAAATATGAGGAATGACATTATAGTCATAATCTGCGCCATTTCCAACGTTCGAGAGATATGTTAACCCCCCCCCCCCCCCCCCCCCGGGGCTCCTCCTCCCACAACTGAAGTGAAAACCGAATCATCATGCCGGTTTCACTTGCAAGATTGCCTAGCGGAATCTGTCTGGAAGAGAAATTCCCCAGTGTCGCGAAGAGTTTTCGTTGAATTAACCCCCGGAAAATCGTCAATAGTTACTAAGTCAAAGTCTCGAAACGAAATCAACGTATCTTTAATATTATACAAACCCAAAAATGATTCACCCTTTTCGAAAGTTAAAAAAGCTCTAATTTAACTTAATTAGTTTTCTTATAAACTTCTATGTTGATACATATTGTGAACATAAGCTATTTATTAGCAATGGAAAGAAATGATTCACCCTTTTCGAAAGTTAAAAAAGCTCTAATTTAACTTAATTAGTTTTCTTATAAACTTCTATGTTGATACATATTGTGAACATAAGCTATTTATTACTCAAAGAGCAATGGAAAGAATAATGATGGGATAACATTAATAGAAAAAAAAAAAGAGCAACATAGATACAAGAGCAAACTAAAGTACAGGATAGTCTGATAACATGTAAGAAAAAGAATAGACATGGGCGTA
>NC_090728.1:55208385-55215885 GCF_036898095.1 Palaemon carinicauda | reverse complement strand
AAGAGAGAGAGATAACATTCGTTGGGGGTGTCGTGTCAATAAATAAAAGAGAGAGAGAGATAACATTCGTTGGGGGTGTCGTGTCAATAAATGAAAGAGAGAGAGAGATAACATTCGTTGGGGGTGTCGTGTCAATAAATGAAAGAGAGAGAGAGATAACATTCGTTGGGGGTGTCGTGTCAATAAATGAAAGAGAGAGAGAGAGATAACATTCGTTGGGGGTGTCGTGTCAATAAATAAAAGAGAGAGAGAGAGATAACATTCGTTGGGGGTGTCGTGTCAATAAATGAAAGAGAGAGAGAGAGATAACATTCGTTGGGGGTGTCGTGTCAATAAATGAAAGAGAGAGAGAGAGATAACATTCGTTGGGGGTGTCGTGTCAATAAATGAAAGAGAGAGAGAGAGATAACATTCGTTGGGGGTGTCGTGTCAATAAATGAAAGAGAGAGAGAGAGATAACATTCGTTGGGGGTGTCGTGTCAATAAATGAAAGAGAGAGAGAGATAACATTCGTTGGGGGTGTCGTGTCAATAAATGAAAGAGAGAGAGAGATAACATTCGTTGGGGGTGTCGTGTCAATAAATGAAAGAGAGAGAGAGAGAGAGATAACATTCGTTGGGGGTGTCGTGTCAATAAATGAAAGAGAGAGAGAGAGATAACATTCGTTGGGGGTGTCGTGTCAATAAATGAAAGAGAGAGAGAGATAACATTCGTTGGGGGTGTCGTGTCAATAAATGAAAGAGAGAGAGATAACATTGCGTTGGGGGTGTCGTGGTCAATAAATGAAAGAGAGAGAGAGAGATAACATTCGTTGGGGGTGTCGTGCCAATAAATGAGAGAGAGAGAGAGAGAGAGAGAGAGAGAGAGAGAGAGCGTTCGTTGGGATGTAATGTCAATAAATGAGAGAGAGAGAGAGAGAGAGAGAGAGAGAGAGAGCGTTCGTTCGTTGGGGAGAGCATTCGTTGGGGGTGTAGTGTCAATAAATGAGAGAGAGAGAGAGAGAGAGAGAGAGAGAGAGAAGCATTCGTTGGTTATGAAGTGCCATAATGAGAGATAGAGAGAGAGAGAAGCATTCGTTGGTTATGTAGTGCCATAATGAGAGAGAGAGAGAGAGAGAGAGAGAGAGAGAGAGAGCATTCGTTGGCTGTGTAGTGCCATAATGGAGAGAGAGAGAGAGAGAGAGAGAGAGAGAGAGAGAGAGAGAATAGTGCCATAATAAATTCACCTGATGGCAGTGCTGGCACAGCAGACAAAGAGAGCACTGTTCAGTAACGCAACTTTCCTAATGGACTTAAGCTAATCGTAAAGTTCAACTCTCTTCTTCCCAAGTGGAGGGATCATCAAAATCCTTCTCATGAAGACTGTAAAAGTGTTAGAGAAGAATTCTTTAATGAAGAATTTAACTGAATAGTGAATGGTGAAATTGTGAATGCATGTTGATTAAAAATACATTTATTTAAATATTTTAAGATGTATATACAATGTTATAAATTGTAAGATCTCCTATATAAACTATAAAAACTTTAACAAAACAACAGGAAGCGAAATTAGATAGAATAGTATGCCCGAGTGTACCCTCAAGCAAGAGAACTCTAAACCAAGACAGTGGAAGATCTTAATAAAAGAAAAAAGGAGAAAATAAAATAAACCTTAAAAATTAATGAAAACTGTTTCATAAATTTTATTAGTGATCACCATAACACTGATACAGAGTACGTTCTTACCGGTTTTCTTAAATATGTTTTAATCAGAGGATACTCAAAAAATAATGTCCACGGTTCCACTTCGGTTGCTGTCATTGCATAAGATTTTTATTTGTGGGTCTTCTTAATAATCGTAGAATATAGATTTCCTTGACAGTCAGGTTTTGCAAAACTAAGTCACTAACCAATAAACTAATAGAAAAGGCACTATGATTTTGCGGTAGCCTATTGGAAACGTTCCTGCCTATTGATCTACTGGGCCAGGGTTCGAGTCCCGCTCAAATTGAGTTTTTATAGTGGCTGTAATCTCACTATCCTTGTGAGCTAAAAATTGGGGGTTTGGGGGAACTTATAGGTCTCTCTGCTGAGTCAAAAGCAGCCACTAACTGGCACTCCCTGGTCCTAACTTGGGTGGAGAGGGGACCCTGGGCATTGATCATATGTATAAATGGTCAGTCTAGGGAATTAGCATTGGCACTATCCCTTGCCTCTGCCATTCATGAGCGACTTTTAAACCCGTATTACACAGTTTTCAGCCTGTATATGTAAAACACAAATAAAAGTAGGTTTTACCGCTACACTTTCCGTGAAATAAAAACACAGATTGGGTCGTGAATGTAAAAACGAAGAAAACTTATGTGCTACAACTAAAGTGTCTAAGGAAATATCACTAAAATAGACATTAAAAAACTAGCATGCAGAGAAGCTTTTCGAAATCATAGTAAGGTGTTGAAAATATAATGGAAGATTTCTTTAGAAATGATGATCACCTAACCTCGCCCACTTCTTAACTTTAAAGAAATCCTGAGAAAATCATCAATCAAAATCATTGTGATAACAGAGCCGACAAGAGACAATACCCAAAATAAGGTGTTTGGAATAAACAATATATATATATATATATATATACACACATAAATATATAAATATATATATATATATATATATACACACATGTATTCATATTCTAAAATAAAAGAGCGGCAAAACCTAAACTATATAAAAAAATCAAAGATCATAACAAGTGTATTCTACGAGATAAAAAACAATATAAACCCATTAAACAGATACAGTACAAATATAAAGGAGGACGAGACACTCCGGACAGCTGATGGAGTCTTTGTAAAATCCCCGGACCACTTAGTGAGGATGCAAACACGTGATAGAGAGGAGAGAGAGAGAGAGAGAGAGAGAGAGAGAGAGAGAGACCCCGGATACAACGAGGAAGGCAGGATTTCTCTCATGAAATTTGACATTGATAGAAATCCTCTCAAGTTGGGAACATCAGAATCTAGAGGTATTAGACGAAATTCAGAAGCATTAAAGAGATAATGAAAATGAGGGAGAATTTTGCGTGAAATACAATATTATTATTATTATTATTATTATTATTATTATTATTACTTGCTAGGCTACAACCCTAGTTGGAAAAGAAGGATGCTATAAGCCCAGGGGCTCCAACAAGGAAAATAGCCTAGTGAGGAATGGAAACAAGGAAAAATAAAATATTTTAAGATTAGTAACAATATTAAAATAAATGTTTCCTATATGAACTATAAAAATTCTAACAAAACAAAAGGAAGAGAAATAAAATAGAACAGTGTGCCCGAGTGTACCCTCAAGCAAGAAAACTCTAACATTACCATAAAATCCAGTCAGTTAGGATCATCTTAGGGTATACTTTATGAATAACTTCAAATTTCAATTCGGTGTGTGAGGAGAACCCTTCTGAGGCCTTTTTAACTTTGATTATATGAGGAAATGTTTTTTTTTTACATAAGACAAATCAATTATTTTTTTTGCTCTCTCTCTCTCTCTCTCTCTCTCTCTCTCTCTCTCTCTCACTCTAATTGTGATCCATGGACAGTCGACAGAAAGCCAGGTATAAAATCTAATCCTTAATCGACAGACATTGGATTAGGAAATTCGACCATAACATTTTGTTTGAGATAGAAGACTGCTCTATTCACTAGAGTGAATACCCTACCACAAAATAGAGAGATAGAGAATGATGCATATAATATATATATATATATATATATATATAATACATATAATATATATAATATATATACTGTATATATAATATATATAACATATATTATATATATAATATATATATTATATATTATATATACTGTATAACATATAGTATATATATATATATATATATATATTATATATATATATATATATATATATTATATATATAATATATATATATATATACATATATATATATATATATCAGCCTTTACTAGTCCACTGCACGACAAAGGCCTCACACATGTCCTTCCACTCCTGTCTGTTTATGGTCTTTTTATGCCAGTCTACATCAGCATATATAAATACACACATATACTGTACATATTTGAGAGAGAGAGAGAGAGAGAGAGAGAGAGAGAGAGAGAGAATGCTGTCAAGGCCATTTTTTTTTTTTACTTTTTATCAAAAACCATCTGGTAATACTTTTCATAACAAAAACACGTTTAACGCGACAACTCATCTCTTTGAGCAAAGATTTTAACCAAAATTTCCTATTTATTTTAATAAATATAATTATCAGTTGCTACTATTTTCCTCATAATCATCACATGACTTTGATTATTATTATCATTATAAAACAACCATACTTAAAAAAGGAAAACATGATACAATGGAGAACTAACAAAAAGATATCTAGAAATTAAAAAGTTTGAATATCAAAGCAAATGAAAAATTTCAATATTTCCTCTTGAACTCAAGCACCATTTTATCCGAGGTATTCATACAGCCAACTAAACCTAACACTGTATCACAAAATGTTTGACAAGGTCCCTCTCCCCTTTAAAAAGTAACCCCTTTTCGATTCCACCTTGTATTAAAGAACCTATGAAGTCACTGAAATATTCGAACATAGGCAAGAGAACTGAAAGTAATTCAAATCAAATTCCAAAAAGGTGAAATGAATATAACAAGCCTGATAGGCAAACTCGTCCTATTTTGGAAAAAAAAAAAAAAAAAAAAAAAAAAAAACAGGCAAGAGAACTTAAAGTAATTCAAATGAAGTTCCCGAAAGATGAAATGAATATAACGAGCCTGATAAGCAAACTCGGCCTTATATTTAAAATTTTCTTTAAAAAAAAAAAAAAAGAAGAAGAAGAAGAAGAAGAAGACCGGGTTCTAACTAACAACTGTTTTCCTTTTCGATTTAGTTTTTCGTTTTTTTTTTATCTTTTCTTTTTTTCGGCTAGATTTCTTAGATTAGGAACAAGACTGGCTTCTTTCCGTTAACTTAGCCTTCCCCTAAGGACGAAGCATTAATATTTTACGTCATAGAGTATTCCAATTTTTTATCTATATATAATTTTCATTTTCATTTACTACCTGTGGATTTCCATCGTCTTATTTTTGAAAAAAAAAAAAAAATCCACCAAATTTTCAAGTAAAAGCCTGTTCTTTTCCAGAGTTTCCAGGTGCCAAAAATAGAACAGACTTAAAAGTAATTATTTCGATATAGTTTAACCAGACCAAAAACTCCTTTCTAGATTTTTATAGGTCTGGCCCGAAGGGATGGTTCCTAAACGAGGCAAAAACTGGAGCAAGAGAAAGTTGAGGAGTAACAGCAATGCAAGAAGAGGCCAAAAAACAGCAACTAACAGCGACTGCAAAGTTAAAATCAATGCAGCTGGAGGGCGAATAGTGGGTCCAAAGAATCTTTAGTATTAAATACAGTGATCATTCTGTTATTATTATTATCATTATTATTATTATTGTTAAATGCTAAGCTACAACCCTAGTTGGAAAAGCAGGATGCTATATGCCCAGGGGCCCCAACAGGAAAAATAGCCCAGTCAGGAAAGGAAACAAGGAAAAATTAAATATTTTAAAGAATAGTAAGAACATTAAAATAAATATTTCCTATATAAACTATAAAAAACTTCAACAAAACAAGAGGAAGAGAAAGTAGATAAAAATGTGCCCAAGTGTACCCTCAAGCATGAGAACTCTAACCCAAAGACAGTGGAAGCCCATGGTACAGAGGCTATGGCACTACCCAAGACTAGAGAACACTGGTTTGGTTTTGGAGTGTCCTTCTCCTAGAAGAGCTGCTTACCATAGCTAAATAGTCTCTTCTACCCTTACCAAGAGAAAAGTAGCCACTGTTGCACAATTTGAACAGTACACATATGGAGGTATCAAAATTTAAAGTTTCAAAAAACTTTTGTCAGAAAAGTTTCGCACACAATATCAGAATTGTGCTAGGATGCAAAATAACCAAATTCGTTCACGTTTTAGAGAGTATATCGCCACTAACACCAAAAATAGCAACAGATAGTCTGAGAACAAAAATACCGTATAATAAGTTATCAAATTGCTATATTTGCAAGGTTTCATTACGTTTTAAATATCAACGGGGTATTCAGATGTATTCATTAATAACTAATATTTCATAATTTTTCATAATTTATTTCCAGTGTATAAAAGAAAAACTTTTTATATAGTATTTTTCTCATCATGAACCCAAAAAATTATAATCTGTACATAACTAATTTACTCTTATGTTTTTCATTCATATATGTCATAGACAATACAATTGTCTTGGCTGTATTACCGAGACCTTGGAAAAATAATGAAAGGCATTTTATCTTACACGATATAAAAATGTTTTTAATATGAAAACCAGCATCCACAAAAAATCCCTCTCGACGGTATGGTCATAAATCTAAGTTTATTTTTAACTATCAACCAAATGATGCAGACGGAGTAAAAAATAGACAATAGGCACATTAGTAGAAACATTATTGGGAAATAGCCACAGCAGTGAAGTAGTATTGAGAAATAGCTCACTAATAAAAATTAGTATTGGAAAATAGCCGCACTAGTAAAAAATAGTATTGGATATAGCTGCATTAGTAAAAAATAGTATTGGTAACTAGCCAGGCCAATAAAATAGTATTGGTAACTAGCCACGCCAATAAAATAGTATTGGTAACTAGCCACGCCAATAAAATAGTATTGGTAACTAGCCACGCCAATAAAATAGTATTGGTAACTAGCCACACCAGTAAAAAATAGTATTGGGAAATGGCCACACTAGTAAAAAATAGTATTGGGAAATAGTGACACCAGTAGAAAATAGTATTGGTAACTAGCCACGCCAATAAAATGGTATTGGTAACTAGCCACGCCAATAAAATGGTATTGGTAACTAGCCACGCCAATAAAATAGTATTGGTAACTAGCCAGGCCAATAAAATAGTATTGGTAACTAGCCAGGCCAATAAAATAGTATTGGTAACTAGCCAGGCCAATAAAATAGTATTGGTAACTAGCCAGGCCAATAAAATAGTATTGGTAACTAGCCAGGCCAATAAAATAGTATTGGTAACTAGCCAGGCCAATAAAATAGTATTGGTAACTAGCCAGGCCAATAAAATAGTATTGGTAACTAGCCAGGCCAATAAAATAGTATTGGTAACTAGCCAGGCCAATAAAATGGTATTGGTAACTAGCCACGCCAATAAAATAGTACTTATAACTAGCCACACCAGTAAAAAAATAGCATTGGGAAATGGCCACATCAGTAAAAAAAGAAAAAAAAAAAAAAAAAAAGAGTATTGAGAAATACTCACTAGTAAAAAATAGTATTGGGAAATCGCAACACCAGTAAAAAATAGTATTAGGAAATACCCACACTAGTAGAAAATAGTATTTAGAACTAAAAAATAAATCAACCTTTCTTAACAAGTAATGTAAAACATAAGACTCCAAGTTACCACAGACAAGGAATATTAATACGAACCAATTACGGGAC
>NC_090728.1:55183385-55203385 GCF_036898095.1 Palaemon carinicauda | reverse complement strand
TTTCCCCCTCCCCCCATCCTTAGCTCACAAGGGTGGTGAGGTCGCAGACAGGGATGTTTTCAAAGAGTAAAAGAATACATAAACCAATAAAAATATATAGTGAGATTTTAAGTCTCTTTTAGTGTGATATACACACATGCCATAACTTATTTGAAAGTGAACTAAAATATTCTTGGATGGTTTTTCGGAGATTTACAGCATTTTCTTCGCTTCAAGACTTTCCTTTTACTAAGGATTATAATCAGCTGTTAAAAATTCTACATAAATTAAAACTTTGCTGAACTATGTTTTTAATATACATCAACTATAACAACTATACCAAAGAAATGATGATGATGATGATGATGATGATGATAGCAATATCTTTGCTCTCTGAAGCAAAAATCCATTTTTTTGTGGAACAAAGGAAAATGATTAATTAAAAAGTATTTGGGGAACACCTGAAAGAAATTATTTAATGGTATTTGGACAACACATGATTGTATAATTGGCCGCAGCTGTTAATTAAAGGGATATAATAGGCATGAGGCCGAATGTATTTACAGCTATGAAACCTTGGAAATAACAACAACAACAAGAACAACCAAAACAACAACAAATATATATAAAACGAAGGTTGTTATGATTTATGCTTGTCCTAAGTTCTGTCCAAACTCATCCTTTTTTTTTCATTTCCTAACAAGTCAAAATAAATCTCTTCAGATATTATTACCGAATAATTCTGTTAAAAGATAAAAATATCAGTTAACAAAATCACAGATAACTGTTACTGTTCTTAAAATATTCTATTTTAGTTGTTCATTACTTCTCTTGTAGTTTATTTCTTTATTTCCTTTCCTCACTGGGTTATTTTTCCCTGTCTGAGCCCTTGAGCTTGAAGCATCGTGCTTTTCCAACTAGGGGTGTAGCTTAGCTAATAATAATAATATAAATAATACAAACGAAAAAGAGAACCATTTTGCAACCGAGGCTTACTGCGCTTCCACTGTAATTCCAAACTAACCTTCAACGTTAACCAAAAATCCTGAAAGCAAATAAAGACAGGGGATACAGTGCTAAACTCTACTCAAAGAGGATTGCAAAAGCGTGTTCGAGCATTTTACTCCGCGTTATCTCTTTTGAATCTAAAAGAAAAAGAATAAAACATTCAGCGACTGAGTCATCTCGTTGTCAATTTGGAAAGGAAAGAAAATATGGAATATAATTTTGTCAGGCAAGCATACGCATGCGTGTTAAGTCCCTACAAGACATCTGATCTATATAATAAACAGCAAGTTTATGCAATTTCTTTCCTGTCACGCTGAGCGGCACTACTAACATAGGACTAATCGGTCTCTCCCCGTCCCTCTGGTAGGGAGAGAGGGAGTAATCATACCTTGGTTAAGGGGGGTACCCCGAGAGGTACACTCTGAAAACACAATCTCCCACAAACTTGCTTGAGGGTACACTCGGGCACACTATTCTATCTTATTTCTCTTCTTCTTGTTTTTTTGAAGTTTTTATAGTTTATATACGAAAGATCTAATTCAATGTTGTTACTGTTCTTAAGATATTTTATTTTGATGTTTATTACTTCTCTTGGTGTTTATTTATTTCCTTTTTTCCTTTCCTCACTAGGCTATTTTTCCCTGTTAGAGCCCTTGGGCTTATAGCATCTTGCTTTTCCAACTAGGGTTATAGCTTAGCCTGTAATAATAATAATAATAATAATAATAACAACTGTCAAACCCACTGGTTGCAGTTAGGGAAGGGGGGGAAGGGTTGAATCTGTATGTGCATAACTATCTAAATATTTAGCCGTCCTTTTTGACGGATAACGTACAATAGTACTTAAAAAAACAGCCACACGATAAAATGTTATGAATAAAGAAGTTAAAAGCAATGTTGAAGAAAAGTGCAAAATAGGCTTTGAATTTGATAGGGACTTCGATTAAAACTGAACTTAAACCTTTGTATATCAACAATAAATTTCAAACGTCTCAATCTACAATTATTTGGTTTTGGCTATCTTACATTTGCATCCAAAAATTAACTTTATCACACTAATTTACAGTGATTATTGGAACTTTTTCCTCCATTTACAAACAAATCTAGCAACGAATTTGACAATTTGTTACCATAATAAAAATGAGAAAAAATACTACTTATTGCTCTTAATTTAAATATAATCGTTTACTTTGTATTTTCTTAATTCACATATAAAATCTGACTTCGCATAGTATTGATTTACAATGTGTAACTTATTCTGCTTTGATTTACTAATAGAATTTTACTTCGTATCACCAAGGTTAGACAAAAATTTCAAACAAAGCAATTTGTTTTACTATCAAAATCTGACAGAATACAAAACTTTGCGAAAAGTGGTTTAAAACATAAATATTCCCAAACTCGAAACTGACTTTTTGTTATTTTCACCGACAAGCGAAATTTATTCCGGTCGCATTATCAAACATAACTATAATTCAATTTACATCACTTTTCTTTATGTAAAAATAAATATTTGGGCTCACTCCTAGAAAAAAAAAATCTTAGCATTAATCGAATATAATAAAACTTTAACGAGTTTGGGTAATAGATTAGTGTTTGCTCATCTACAGTAGGGAAGCAAGAAATAATTATTTAAATAGGTACATCATTAAATAATCTAAGCATGAATGATGAAAATGTGAAAATGTGAACTTCTATCACATTTAAAATGCGTAATAGATTATTTTCTAAAAGAGCAGCAATCATTACATGAAAAGAAATTTTAAGCATGACACCACATACAAAACCAAATTTTAAAAGTAAATTAGACACTGATCAAAGTTACATAAACTTCAGAATAAAATTAAAATATATTATTTTGAGTAAAAATATAGATATTCAGAGATGATAATTAACTCCTTTAAACTCATATCATTTAGCTAAAGACATCATCTACACGTAGAATCCGTAAAATACCTAAATCACATATGCGAATATGGAATCAATTTAACGCATCATGAAACTGCAAACATCTCATTATACGCGTGGGAAAAAGAGAGGGCGAGAGGGAGAGGGAATGGGAGGTGGAGGGAGAGGGGGAGAGGAAGAGGGAGGGGGTGGAAGGGGGCTTAAAAACAAATGAATCATGAGGCAAGCTCATGGAAGTTAATGGGCTACGATCCATCACCTAGTGTTTACCCGGCCGTTGCTGAGAGAGAGAGAGAGAGAGAGAGAGAGAGAGAGAGAGAGAGAGAGAGAGAGAGTAATTAGCGCTCATGATACATTGTGCATCCAAATACACCACCATGAATCATGGTGTTAATCTGCAACGTCAGCACAACGAAGATCGCGGGTTATATTCCTATAAATAATGCGCGTGTTTGCACTGTTGGTAGTAGGTTGGTCAAGGCACCAGTCACCCCTTAAGATACTACCTCTAGACTCTAGAGGGTTATTGGATCCTTTGACCAGATAGTACTACATTGCATCCTTCTCTGGTTACGGCCTATTTTCCTTGTTAAGGCACCAGCCTCCCCTTAAGATACTACCTCTAGAGGGTTATTGGGTCTGACCAAATAGTACTATATTGGATCCCTCTCTGGTTACGGCTTATTTTCCATCACCAAGGCACCAGCCACCCCTTAAGATACTACCTCTAGAGGGTTATCGGGTACTTTGACCAGATAGTAATACGTTGGATCCCTCTCTGGTTACGGTTTATTTTCCATAGCTAAGGCACCAGCCACCCCTTAAAATACTACCTCTAGAGCAGTGGTTCTTAAAATTTTTTGCCTTGAGCCCCCCTTCTGCATTAAGCATATATCACATGCCCCCCCCCCCACCCTTGAAATTTTTGCCAAACTAAAAAGTACCGTATGTACAGTATGTATGTATTGTTTTTATAAATGAAAGAGCGAGAAAGGAAACAAGAAAGTTAACGAGAAAAAGAGAGAAGGGGGAGGAAAAAAGAGGGAGAGGAAGCAGGAATGTTAGCGAGAGAGAGAGAGAGAGAGAGAGAGAGAGAGAGAGAGAGAGAGAGAGAAAGGACAACAAAAAGAAAAATCACATAATGGAAGGCAAGCATACCATATCTGCACTTCTGACAATTAATATACATACCGGTTTACACAGATGTGTACCTACCGGTACATAAGAATTTCAGGTTCAAGAATACACTCACATCATAAGAAATGAGCATAAATACGGAAAAAAAACCGACATATAGTTCAATAGCCATTTTAATATACACATAAAATTCAATGCATATGCATATTAACAAATAAGTAAATCCACACACATACAGACACACACACACACACAAATGCACATATATTTTCTATACATTTGATAAGTAGTTGAAATGAACTTTCAAACTGCGTACCCACAAAAATTCACATTATACTACATGTACCCAATATTTACATTCTTTTGAGTCACACATATGCACTTATACCCAAGTTCCGGTATGTAAACATACATATACATCGGTCTATATAAGTAAAGACTAACAAAATCAAGTACTTAAAAATTCAAACAAATTTACGATGTTATTCACATACATGCAAAATAAATGGATATTTAATTGAGCATTCAGACGAAAAAAACTTAATATAGAAATACCTAAAATTTAATAAAAACATTAATAACGTGGCCATATATAATATACAAAGCTAGATGATAATATAGTCTTCCATGTGGACAATAATTTCTTCTTAACATCTTCACGTTTATGAGGATTCCAAATGCATATATAATTATATATATCGTAGTTATTCATGTGCATTTATATATATATATATATATATATATATATATATATATATATATATATATATATATATATATATATATATTGTGTGTGTGTGCGTGTTGTGTAATTTCACGTATTTCCGTATTTCAATTTCTAAAATCTGGTCACGGTGGCCTATATGCATAATGCATATGAATAATTTCATTATAACTCCCCTTTTCACACCTCAAATAAATGGGAACCCTAGTTATAGGTATATTAGGTATATCAAATGAAACAAATGCATTGTGCAGGTGAAATAATGATAAAGTACAATACATTCGTATAAGCTGGTAAGTCATACCATGGTATGAAAAAATTTTTCTGTTCGTTCACGTGTTACACACACATTTAGATTTTGGATACTGCACATAACTTATCTAAAGTAGTAAAACAGCTACAAAGGAATGAATGAACATACAGTAAACAAACATGACCAAAGAAAAAGAAAATAATACTTCTAAATCAGAACTACACTAAATACAATAAAAATAATGTAGTAATTACCAGTACTTGATAAAAGTTGAAATATATTATGCAGGACTTGAAAGTCCTCACTACTTCGTTTGACAGACTGAGACAGACTACTGCAACCCTTTGTTATTATACGAGCGGCTGAGATGAGCAATAAGATGGTACGAGACGCGCTCAGTTCCTGAAGAAATATTTCTCTGACCGCTCTCATCTAAGGGTTAGCCACACGAGTCACTTTGATAACTTTTGGCATTTATTAATTGATTTTATGGCATGTTTTGAGATAATAATAAAAAAAAACATATGGAAGCAGTGATAATGTTTTTGACTATTTTTGCAATTAATATTACAAAAAACAAAAATGGCACCATCTAGCAGCCCTGCTTGGAAGCTCATGGCACCCCCCTAGGGGGGCGCGCCCCCCAGTTTAAGAATTACTGCTCTAGAGGTTTATTGGGTCCTTTGACCTGATAGTACTACGTTGGATACCTCTCTGGTTGCGGCTTATTTTCCAACGCCAAGGCACCAGCCACCACTTAAGATACTACCTCTAGTCTAGAGGGTTATTGGGTCTGACCAGATAGTACTACATTAGATCCTTCTCTAGTTACGGCTTAATTTTCACTGCTAAGGCACCAGTCACCCATTAAGATACTACCTCTAGAGGGTTATTGGATCCTTTGACCAGATAGTACTACATTGGATCTCTCTTTGGTTACGGCTTAATTTTCATTGTCAAGGCACCAGCCACCTGTTAACATACTACCTCTAGAGGGTTATTGGATCTTTGACCAGATAGTACTACATTGGATCCCTCTCTGATTACGGCCTATTTTCCTTGTTAAGGCACCAGTCACCCCTCAAGATACTACCTCTAGAGGGTTATTGGGTCTGACCAAATAGTACTATATTGGATCCCTCTCTGGTTACGGCTTATTTTCCATTGCTAAGGCACCAGTCACCCCTTAAGATACTACCTCTAGAGGGTTATTGGGTCTGACCAAATAGTACTATATTGGATTCCTCTCTGGTTACGGCTTATTTTCCATCACTAAGGCACCAGTCACCCCTTAAGATACTTCCTCTAGAGGGTTATTGTGTCTGACCAAATAGTATTATATTGGATCCCTCTCTGGTTACGGCTTATTTTCCATATCCAAGGCACCAAACACCATTTAAGATACTACCTCTATAGAGTTATTGGCCCTTTGACCAAATAGTACTATATTGGATCCCACGTTGATTACGGCTTATTTTCCATTGCTAAGGCACCAGCCACCCCTTAAGATACTACCTCTAGAGGGTTATCGGGTCCTTTGACCATATAGTACTACATTAGATCCCTCTCTGGTTACGGTTTATTTTCCATTGCCAAGGCACCAGTCACCCATTAAGATACTACCTCTATAGAGTTATTGGGCCCTTTGATCAGGTAGTACTATAGTGTATCCCTTTCTGGTTACGGCTTATTTTCCATCGCCAAGGCACCAGCCACCAGTTAAGATACTACCTCTAGAGAGTTATTGGGTCCTTTTACCAGATATTACTACATTAGATCCCTCTCTGATTACGGTTTATTTTCCATTGCCAAGACACCAGCCACCCCTTAAGATACTACCTCTAGAGGGTTGTTGGTTCTTTTGACCAGATAGTACTACATTGGATCCCTTTCTGGTTACGGATTATTTTTCCTTTGCCTACAAATACCCTGAATAGTCTGGTCTATTCTCTATATAGTTTTCGCTGTCCTCATATAACTGATAACAATAAGATAACAGAAAAATATTCTTCAACTAAGGGGTTAACTATTATACTGTAATTGTTCAGTGACTATACTTTCCACTTAGTAAAGGTAAAAGAGATCTCTTCTAGGAGGAGACTCTAAAATCAGACCATTTTTCTCTAGTCATGGGTAGTGCCATAGCCTCTATATCATGGTCTTCCACTGTCTTATTTCTAAGACACACTATTCTGTTTCCGTATTTCTTTTCCTTACTGAGCTACTTTCCCCTTTCGAGTCCTTATAGGGCTATAGCATCCTGCTTTTCCAACTAGGGTTGTACCTTAGCTAATAAATAATAATAATAATAATAATAATAATAATAATAATAATATACTGTATTTCACAAATGAATTATGCGAGATTACTAAGGACGTTAATTAATTATGAGTACATAATCAAATTAAGCATTACGTCATCCTAATTATAAAAAAAAATGTTGATTGCTTAAGTATTTTACTCATAATTAGTAAACCTCTTTCTTACCTATATTTCTCTTAATAATAGTCTAATTCCGTTCTACAGGACAGGTTTAACGAAAACAGGTAGTCTTCATTTATCCAGTTAAAAAAAAGGCTTCATAACCTAATTCAGAAATTACTTAAACATACAGTAATTCACCTATTTTTCCCTGTTGGAGGCCTTGGGCTTATAGCACCCTGCTTTTGCAACTAGGATTGTAGCTTGGCTAATAATAATAATAATAATAATAATAATAATAATAATAATAATAATAAAATAAAATTATAATAAAATAAAATAATAATAATAGAATAAAATAATAATAATAATAATAATAAAATAAAATAATAATAAAATAAAATAATAATAAAATAAAATAATAATATAAATTAACAATAATAATAATAAAATAATAATAATAATGAAATAAAATAACAATAATAAAATAAAATAATAATAGAATAAAATAATAATATTAAAATAAAATAATAAAATAAAATAAAATAAAATAATAAAATAAAGTAATATTATAAAATAATAATAATAATAAAATAATAATAATAATAATAATAAAATAAAATAATAATAATAATAATAATAACAATAATAATAATAATAATAATAAAGGAGAAAAACCCTGAGCATTAACAGCCATACGTTCAAACACTTCTGATTCAATTACCCTGGTATTTTATTAAATGATCAACCATTAATAAAAGCAGAATCAATAAAAGCAGAAATGGAGAAACAGAAGACTTATTATAAAATGTAATAAGCGATGAATATTGAAGATAATGAAACATTTACCATCTAATCATAAGCGGTTAAAAAAAAACGAGATTTTAATCAGAAATTCTCCGTAAATAATATACTGTTCTCAGCCGTATTTCATTAAATACAGGCAACTGTAATTTTTACCCTGCTTTGTTACTGTCTTTTACGGGTTGATGATTGTAATGTCACTCCTTAATGTCAATATATCCGTTTTTTAAACTGTAAATGCCTGGTTCCAACAGGGAAAATAGCCCAGTGAGGAAAAAAAACAAAGGAAATAAATAAACTACAAGAGAAGAATAAACAATGAAAATAAAATATTTCAAGAACAGTAACAACATTAAATTAGATCCTTCAGATAAAAAAAAAAAAAATATTCTTACATCTAAAAATCTCATTTAACAAGCATGAAAGCCTTTCTGTTCCTCTTAGTTTACAAATAAAAGGTCAAATAAAAGTGTACCAGTAATCACAAACCCCACGAAACAAACCGGTTAAAAATGAAAACTTCTATTACCAGACCCAGCCAATATTCATGACCTGAAAATCCCTCTCACGAAACGAAGTCCGAACTCATAAGAATCTCCATTTTTACTGTTTCTGATTGATACTGGACAGAGCCATATTTTACCATTCTGGTCGAAGTAACTGGATTGACTTCCGTGTCCTGGAATCATTCCAGGTAACAAAAGAACGTTAAACAATAGATTAGGAAGATGGATGAACTTCCTTTCACATTTCATCATCATCATCATCTCCTCCTACGCCAATTGACGCAAAAGGCCTCGGTTAGATTTCGCCAGTCGTCTCTATCTTGAGCTTTTAAATCAATACTTCTCCATTCATCATCTCCCACTTCATAGTCCTCAGCCATGTAGGCCTGGGTCTTCCAACTCTTCTAGTGCCTTGTGGAGCCCAGTTGAGAGTTTGGTAAAAAAAAAAAAAATCTTTATCTGTAAGAGAATTTACTTCAATTCCCGATAACGTGCGAGGGAAAATGCTATTATCATTTTCAGCCATGCACAGCGCCCGGAAAAAAAAAAAAAAAAAAAAAAAAAAACATACACCACAACAGGCATTTTTGACAGAACTGATATAGCAAAACATTTCCCCCACCAAATCACAACACCCCTCGAATAATGTCAGACTGTGACTTATGAATATATACTATTAAGGTTGGTGATCCATTTTCGTCTCAGGTTGGCTGTTATTTAGTTAACCCTTTGGGACGAGCTGCAGTGACATGGTTGAATGTGATACACACACACACACACACACCAACAACAACAACAACACCGACAACAACAGCACACACAAACACAATAACAAAAATAACACACACATAATAACAACAACAACACCACCACCAACAACAGCACACACAAACACAATAACAACAACAACAACAACAACACCAACAACAACAGCACACACAAACACAATAACAAAAATAACACACAATAACAACAACAACACACACACCCACATGCAGAACAACAGACGGATCAATTGACAAAAAAAAAAAAAAAAGCTTTCGTGAACATATAAGAATGATGGTCCAAGTTTGGTGAAATCTCTAATTCAAATGAAATCCATTTAGTCATATAAAATGAGTTGTAATAACTAGGTAAATGTGACAGACAAACAGATGAACAGACAATCAATCTCCCATCATGCACATCTATGCACGGTAGTCTTGTTTAAAGGGTTAAAGGTGGCTCATGAATGGCAGAGGCAAGGTACAGTGACATTGCCTTATCGAGCAGGACAATACCCTAGAGACTGATCATATATACATATGATCGGCACCCAAGGCCCCTCTCCACCCAAGCTACGACCTAGGAGGGCCAGACAATGGCTGCTGATGATTCAGTAGATAGACCTATAGGCTCCCCCAAACCACCCAATCCTTAGCTCACATGGATGGTGATGTTACAGCGACCAAAGGAACTAACGAGTTTGAGCGGGACTCGAACCCAAGTCTGGCAATCACCAGGCAAGGGCGCTACCACCCAGCCACCACAAAGTACAACCTCCAATCTTGGAAGAAAAATTAAACCAAGAAAATGACAGACTGACAGTTGAACAATTGATGAAGGCTACAGATCCTTCAATCCTATCCCTGAACTCCAGTAATTTTGTCAGCAAGATACAAATAAAATACACAACATATTACGATTGTCTCATCTATTCGCTAGGAAATATATCAAATTTTAATAATTTATTAGATCTTAAATAATTCTTAAGTCATATAGTTCAAAGTCCAATCGACTAAATTCATCATGAAGATATTAAATTCAATGCTGTGAAATTTGCATCACCTGAAGAAAGCAAACACTCACATGCAACAAAGTAAAAACATTGCATACATTACACTAAATTACTTTTTCTCAGCGCAGTATTTGAGTCAATTCAGATAACCTTTAATCAATCATTGTTGAAAATTCTTCGAAAGTAATAAAAATAACAATGATGAAAAACTTTTCAAACTAGTGGGGCACTCAGTAGAGCACACCCCTCCACCACGGCAGCTTATTTCTCGAACTTTGGCTCCACCTTGACCTTTGACCTTCACATGTATTAATTGGCGTGGATTTTCATACACTCAAATATGAACCAAGTTCAAAGCCTCTGTGACAGCGATGCCCAAACTTATGGCTGAGTACGTAAACTGGACATTTTGCCTGACCGTGACCTTGACCTTTGACCTTGACCTTCCAAAATTTAATAATTTCCAACTTTTTACATAAGAGTTAATCTCTGCAACTTTAACTACGCTACAAAGACACACACAAACATGGGCGAAAACATAACCTCCTTCCAACTTCGTTGGCGGAGTTAAAAAGAAATAAACTGCATCAGGAAGCCGTGGAAAAGTTTTCCCCTTCGTAGGAGACAAAATCATATACAACAAGCATTAAGGGCAATCGGTGGTTTCAGACCTCCGCCAATGAAGATTGTCAACATTTGACTCAAGTCTACGGACCAAGCTTTCCCTCTTTCATATGTTGACCGTGAAGGAATCTAGTGTATAATAAGGAACCTGGATCCGGATGGTGACCCTGATTGCAGCCAAAATCTAATCACATCTAAGTTAGCCCATTTCTGACATATCCTGAAATTGTCATAAAAATTCCTCCCTACTTTTTGAGATATGCTGATAACAAACAAACAAACAGATCTGAAAACATAAACCTCCTTGGCGGAGATAATAAAATAAAGCGAGACTTCTCTGCACCTTGACGCTAACTTTAACTTCCGTACAACATCAGTGACAGGAATTTCTTCCCATATCCTCATCAGCAAAGACTTTTCCTTCTGAATCTAAAGAGTGATAAGGTCCGAGCATTCCACTGACTAGAAAAACAGTTTTTCCATCCAGCGAATTCCTGACTTTCCTTTTTATTTCAACTTCAACTTCCACTTATTTTCCCTGTTGGAGCCCCTAGGCTTATAGCATCCTGCTTTTCCAACTAGGGTTGTAGCTTAGTAAGTAATAATAATAATAATAATAATAATAATAATAATAATAATAATGATAATAATAATAACAATTATTATAATAATTATAATAATAATAATAATAATAATAATGATTATTATTATAATTATATTAATAATAATAATTATAATAATTATAATAATAATAATAACAATAATAAGTATTGTCAGCAACAAGGACTTAACTACGAGGGGAAATGATTCCTTCAGTTCCCAATAACATGAGAGAGAGAGAGAGAGAGAGAGAGAGAGAGAGAGAGAGAGACTTTGTACAATATCTGTCACTCATTCTTTTCAATGAATGTTGTGTAATATTTAAATTCTTTGATACCCCAATATTACAGTATATAAAATGTAAAAAATCTATTTATTAATTGAAGTTATATATAAAATGTAAAAATACAAATATTAATCCAAAATGTAAAACTGTTAATTTGTATATATTTTTCAATTATCATCACTAAATTATCATCCCTATAAAAAATATACATAAATAAAACTCAAAGCAAAACAAACTTTTATATTTTTCGGATTTTTATTATCACTAAACTATCATCACTATAAAAACATATATAAATAAAACTCAAATGTAAAACTACCATATTTTTTTCATCTTTATCATCACTAAACTATCATCACTAATAAATATGTAAATAAAACTCAAAATCAAATTCTATATTAAAACAAACGGTTATTTAGATTAAACATAAACCAGTAAACGGTATCATCACCCAAATTACAAACCATAAAATTCTGGCATGCCATCCATCCCCCAATGAGCTAATAAATTACACCGGAACGGCCACTATCGGCACGGAATCTCAGACCTGGAAGTATATCAATATGCTGAAGGTTTACGAAAGATTGCGGTGTTAATAGATTTTATCTACGATGAAAATGATCAAATGTATTCATATGGATAATCTCCCCTATATAATACAGAGCAAGTGTCTAGGTATGTGTGTATATATATATATATATATATACACACATATATATATAATATATATATCTATATATATACATATATATATACAGTATATATATATATATATATATATACATATATATATATATATATATACATATATATATGTATATATATATATATATATATACATATGTAAAATCATCTCCAACGCCTATTGGAAGCTTGGTGAAGAAATATATATATATATATATATATATATATCTTTTCTGTCATGCTGATCTACATTGCCAAACGTATGACTAGTCGGCCTCTCCCAGTCCCTCGGGTGGAGGGGGAGAGGAGAAGCCATACCCTAGAGAGAGGGGGTAGCCCAAGAGGTAGTTAGGAAAGGGCGAAGGGCTGGGAAGGGGGTGAATCTGTCTGTGAACGTTTCTGTGCACATCTAAATATTTCGCAGCCATTTTTGACGGGTCGCGTACATTAGTATATGTAAAAACTGCACTGTAAACGAATCAAAATAAAGATATCAAAATAATATTTTAAAATTTTAAAACAGTCTCTGCTTCTTTCCCCTTTCATAAGGGATATAGACACACTCGAAATAGAAAACTGAATGGTAGTTAGAAGTTTGACATCATAATCAATAGGCGGAGATTTACCGGCCCAATGAGTTAATTTTGACTTTTAAAGAACTGGTTATAAACTGAGGAAGAATTCTATATAATTGAATGAACATTAAATTCAACAAAACTAAAACCGAATACTAATAATTTCATAATTATTAACAGAGAGAGAGAGAGAGAGAGAGAGAGAGAGAGAGAGAGATAATTTTATTATGAAAAGTATTAATACATACTAGTTGCAAATTCATACAGAGAGAGAGAGAGAGAGAGAGAGAGAGAGAGGGAAAATTTAAATTGAAAATTATTAATACATACTAGTTGGCAATTCGAGAGAGAGAGAGAGAGAGAGAGAGAGAGAGAGAGATAATTTTATTATGAAAAGTATTAATACATACTAGTTGCAAATTCATACAGAGAGAGAGAGAGAGAGAGAGAGAGAGAGAGAGAGAGAGAGAAAATTTAAATTGAAAATTATTAATACATACTAGTTGGCAATTCGAGAGAGAGAGAGAGAGAGAGAGAGAGAGAGAGAGAGAATTTAAACATGAAAATTATTAACACATACTAGTTGCTAATTCTATATACGATTGACCGACAAAACAGAATCAACATAATGATAATAATCATAATGATAACTGGAAACAATTCTTCAATAATTGCATTTCCATTTTTATTCTAAAAGTGATATTAATAAAAAAAAATCAGATATTCAACAAATAAATTAAGATAAATAAGATTCCAAGATTCAACTAAATAAGCTGTATTATCTATTTTCCTAATGGAGTTCTATTATCTATTTCCTATTATCTATTTCCCTTAAATGAGGTTCTATTTTCTATTAGCTATTTCTCTTAAATAAAGTTCTATTATCTATCATCTATTTCCCTTTGATAAAGTTCTATTTTCTATTATCTACTTCATTTAAGGGAAATAGATAATAGAAAATAGCATTTCTATTTTCTATTATCTATTTCCCCTAAATCAAGTTCTATTATCTATCATCTATTTCCCTTAAATAAAGCTCAATTTTCTATTATCTATTTCCCTTAAATAAAGTCCTATTATCTATTACCTATTTCCCTTAAATCAAAATCCAAAAATATTACAACTAAGATTTACAAAAGGTTCACTTTTTTCTGGAGGTAATTTTTCTCAGGAAACTATACTATAATTCAATAATCCTAAGGCATCAACCCTTCTCTCTAACTCTCAAAACTGCATATTACAAAGTTTAAGAAAAATTTAAATTAGTTTAGAAACATTAGGAAAGTCTGTAACACAATGGAGAGGATTCTAAATTTCGTCGCAAAAAAGTTAAAATGTTCTTCGTCTGGAGGTTTTTTTTTTTTTTTTTTTTTTTACAGGACTTGTTTCAACTATCAAACTATATGGTAAACTTGCTGTTTATTATATAAGGGAGATTAAGCCAATTTGATGACTAGATGTTGTCTATAACAAAGAAAGCAATGAGCTGAAGTACAAATATTTCTAAGGCTCTTTTTAGTCTTACAACTCATATATACGACTAAAGGTTCAAAAGGGTAGACTGCAGCACTTCGATTTTATAACCAAAAAAAAAAAAAAAAAAAAAAAAAAAAAAAAAAAACCACGCAGATTTTTGGTAATGACAATTCTTCTTTTAGCAGCAAAAGAATGTGGGATATTATAAAGAATATTGTACCCACAGTGTGTTCACCATGGGGGGGGGGGGGGAGAGCCATATACCAACCGTGTGTCACACAATCGTACATAGTTCATTTTGTGCTTGTATCTTCGCTCTCCCCTCGCACTAAAAAGAACCTGAAATAACATGTCTGTTTTTCTCACCACTAACGGTGTCGATTTTGAACAGGAAATTTCCTGTTGCCTTGAGCTTTTGTATATAAAGGAGAGTGTTCTATAATAAACTCACTCAGTTGCTTTCATCCTGTCTTTGAGTCACAACCTTCTCTTGCCCGTCACAATATCAATAAATGAAAAGCTTTCAATACAAAACATGAAAGCAGAAATGTATGTTATCGGATTCCCAATAAACGTAGGAAATTACTCCGACTACAAATGGATCTAAATTGACCTCGGTTTAAAGGTTTAAAAGTCGCTCTTGAATGACAGAGGCAAGGGAGAGCGACATTGCCCTATCGAGCAGGACAATGCCATAGAGACTGATCAGATATACATATCATCAGCGCATAAGCCCCTCTCCACCCAAGCCAGAACCAAGGAGGGCCAGGCAATGGCTGCTGATGACTCAGCAGATAAACTAAAAGGCTTCCCCAAACACCAAATCCTCAGCTCACAATGATGGTGAGGTTGCAGCAACCAAAGAAACTACCGAGTTTGAGCGGGACTCGAACCCCAGTCTGGCAGTTCACCAGTCAGGGAGGTTACCTCATCGGTCACAACACCACCACAATGTAAATAAATAAATCGACTATATTTTCATTAATTCCAGATTGTTGTTAAGACTAATATGCTATTCAAAGTGTTACTAAATATGAAAAAAAAACTAGAAGAAGAAATAAGTAAAATCCTACCAAACCAGGCCAGGAAACGAAAAGTATTTAAGATAACTTAGAATCAAAGGTTATTCATTCATTCCAGGTTGTTATTAACACTAATAGGGTATGATAGCGTTGCTAAATGACAAAAAAACATTCTAGATGAAAGAGGAGATATATAACATCCTACCAAACCTGATCAGGAAACAAGAAGCATAAAAAATAATTTGGAAACAAAGGTTATTCATCGGAAGTTAATCAACATCTTATCTGACATTAACAAACGGACTAAAAAACACATTTTAACTATGATATATAACCTACAAAATATTCAGAAAACGTTTCAAAATACAAAATTTTATGAAAAAATTATCTGGAAAACACACACATATATATATATATTTATATATATATATATATATATATATATTTATATATATATATATATATATATTTATATATATATATATATATATATGTATATATATATATATATATATATGTATATATATATATATATATATATAATGTAATCAGGTTAGTAAAGTATCTAAAATTTACGAAGTAATGTAAAACACACACATAAAACTCATAATAAATAGAAGAGACAAGAGATAGACCGAGAGAAATTATTCCACTAACATTCTTATCCGATTAATGATAAAAAATTGGGCATTATTTACCCAGAAACTGAAATCATCCTCTCGGTAATTAATGGGAAGCTGAAAATCTTTGAGAACATGCAACCTGCATTTTAGTCATTAATCAGAGAGAGAGAGAGAGAGAGAGAGAGAGAGAGAGAGAGGAAGTATTTCAATCACTTAGCAAGTGACGAGAAACAGAGAGAGAGAAGACACTTTCAATCACTTAGCAAGACACGAGAGAGAGAGAGAGAGAGAGAGAGAGAGAGAGAGAGAAATTTCAATCACTTAGCAAGACACGAGAGAGAGAGAGAGAGAGAGAGAGAGAGAGTATTTCAATCGCTTAGCAAGACACGAGAGAGAGAGAGAGAGAGAGAGAGAGAGAGAAGAAACTTTCAATCACTTAGCAAGACACGAGAGAGAGAGAGAGAGAGAGAGAGAGAGAGAGAAGAATCTTTCAATAACTTAGCAAGACACGAGAGAGAGAGAGAGAGAGAGAGAGAGAGAGAGAAGAAACTTTCAATCACTTAGCAAGACTCATCTGGAACGCGACCCACCCTCACTCCCATTTCACCCCCCTCCAACTTCGTCTCAATCTTCCCAAATATTGCCTTCTTCCCCCAATTCCCATTTCCATTCCCATTCCTACTTCTACGCCCTATGCTTGTGATCAATGACCTCGAAAGTATCAGGAACACCACTTTAAGGCAAAATAATGGTGGTGCTCGTGGACGGCATGAAGAAATTCCAGAATTCCAGAACATATACCCCAGCCTCTCTTGGAATGTCCGGAATCGGACGAGTCATGAATTTATAGAGATGTTTAGATTTTAATAGGCCCTTCGGCTTATATTTTTCTACATTTTGTATAGTCAGTGGATAAATCCTTATGATACAACAACTAAACAACCAATAACAACAACAAAAACAACAACAACAACACCAACAACTACCAGTACTACTGCTAGAGATGTTTCAAATTTAACAGGCTTATATTTTTCTACATTTTGTAACGTCAAAGAATAAATCATTATGATATAACTAACAAACAAAAATAAAATCAACAACAACAACAACAACTACTACTAATACTGCTAAAACTACTACTACTACTACTACTACTACTACTACTGCAGTTCCTTCTTGTACGTAAAATAATTTATTGCCACAAGCAGCGAGTTATGCTTTATGATACAACAAACAACAAGACACATTATTATTATTATTATTGTTATTATTATTATTATTATTATTACTTACTAAGCTACAACCCTAGATGGAAAAGCAAGATGCTATAAGCCCAGTGGCTCCAACAGGGAAAATAGCCCAGTGAGAAAAGCAAACAAGAAAAAATTTAATATTTTAAGAACAATAACATCAAAACAGATATCTCCTATATAAACTATAAAAACTTTAAACTACTACTTCTATAGTTGCTTCTTGTACGACAAAATTCTAATAACATAAATCTCTAGACAAAAAAGTTATATACATAAAAAAACTTCCAGGATAATAACCTCAGATTCCATTTAGTTTTCCTCGTAAACAAACAGTATGAAACTACAGAAATATATTCTACTTCTCATGAGATATGTCGCCACAACTTTGTTTTCCTTAGAAAGTATATTCAAAAAGTTTTCCTTAAGTATATTCAGACGACTCCCGTTTTATAATTTCAACTTTTCACATACATCAAGTGAAAGGAAACGCTTTACAAAGCAAGATATAATTTCAATACACTATTAACCCTTTCACTGCCGTTGGTGATTTAGTCAAAATTTAAAAAAAGGAAACTCTCTATTACAATAGCCACAACTATAGAAAGTTTGCATTCAGTAGAAAGGTCTTCACGTGAGCTTTCCAATAAATATAAACAAGCTAAGGTTTGTGTGGTATTGAAAGAATTTGCTACATCAGAAATGTCCTGAAAATCACCACTGGCAGTGAAAGGGTTAATTCACAGCCATTTACGGACCGCTTTTATAACTTCCATATTCAATACTGACGTTACTAATGTAAGGTATTTGATGAAATCTATTGGTTTAAACAGTGAAATAATAATTTGCCCAATAATTTGTTATACAATTAAAAATTACAAAACTAAATCATGAAATCTTTGATACCGATTTAAAATACTAATATTAATATTTGCACTAGGTAATAAACCACGTAACTTCCAGAAGAAAATAGATTTCTTGAATGAATTTAAACAAATAGTGTGTCGAAAGATGGTAACTGTTATGTACTAACAGAAAGGCGAGGCGAATATAACTAACATTATTCAACAAAATAACGAGCTTATATACAAACGTTTGAGGGAAACAATGGCACATAATTCCAACAACATGAAACATGCAATCGCAAGCTTAAATATAGGTTTTTCTATTACCAGTGCGGCAGAGAGAGAGAGAGAGAGAGAGAGAGAGAGAGAGATGGTTGTAGTGGCCCGTTTGGTAACGTCCTTGCCAGACTAGTTAGTTCTTTTGATTGCTGCACCCTCACCATCCTTGTGGGGTTTGGGGAAGCCTATAGGTCTACCTGCTGAGTCACCAGTCCTAGCTTGGATGAAGGGGGACTTGGCCGCTGATCTATGTATATGGCCAGTCTTCTGAGTCAATGTCAGTGTCCCTTGCATTTACCATTCATGAGTAGCCTTTACATCTTTATATAGCATTACAGAGTATGAGCGTGTATGAAATACACGAGCATTGCAAACGACTTAGGGCGGGTTCGTCAAACGCAGTTCGACAGACATGTGTTTGAAGTGATGTTCGAACGTGTGAACGGGGTATTTGGTTGTCGAACACGTTCGTAGAACGGTTCGAAGGAACTGTATTCTCGCCTGACTTTCATTGTCCACAAACCTTAAGCATCTGAGGGTGACTCCACCTCTTCGAACCGTTTGACAAGCAGGTTCGATAACCGGGTTCGACAACAGGGTTCGACCAACCTTTCGACTGTGTACACCCCGCTTTATGCAGACGCGATTTTATGTAGTTGTTCAAGTTCCGGTTCGTTATATATTTTACTGATGACAACGTCCTACTCTGTAACCATCTTTTGCACTTTTTTTTTTTTTGGTGCATTCATAAACCCGACACCCATCATGTATGAACGAACAAGTCCGCTTAAAGGGGAAAGAGCAGAGTGCTGATAATATTTTATTCATTCTGTTCCACGCGTTCTTTGCCAACAGTTCATTTTTTTTCTCCATCTATCATTCTTTCACTCGTTTATCAAAGCTATTTTGACAGAAATATATCTTTCGTACATCCTTTCTTCTTCTTATTATTATTACTATTATTATTATTACTAGCCAAGCTACAACCCTAGTTGGAAAAGCACGATGCTATAAGCCCAGGGGCTCCAACAGAGAAAATAGCTCAATGAGGAAACAGAGCAGAGCAACAATATTAAAATAAATATTACTTTATAAACTATAAAAACCTCAACAAAACAAGCGGAAGAAAAATGAGATATAAGATAGAACAGCGTGCCCGAGTGTACCCTCAAGCAAGAGAACTCTAACCCAAGACAGTGGAAGACCATGGTACAGAGGC
>NC_090728.1:55181483-55182885 GCF_036898095.1 Palaemon carinicauda | reverse complement strand
AGGTATTCACGAGCCAACTAAACCTAACACTGTATCACAAAATGTTTGACAAGGTCCCTCTCCCCTTTAAAAAGTAACCCCTCCGTTTCGATTCCACCTTTTATTAAAGAATCTATGAATTCACTGAAATATTCGAACATAGGCAAGAGAACTGAAAGTAATTCAAATCAAGTTCCGAAAAGATGAAATGAATATAACGAGCCTGATGAGCAAACTTGCCCTATTTTGAAAATCTTCTTATATAAAGAAGAAGAAGAAGAAGAAGAAGAAGAAGAAGAAAAAGAAGAAGACCGGGTTCTAACTAACGACTGTTTTCCTTTTCGATTTAGTTTTTCGTTTTTTTTTCTTTTATTTTTGGCTAGATTTCTTAGGTTAGGTACAAGACTGGCTTCCTTCCGTTAAACTTGCCTTCCTCTAGGGACGAAGTATTAATATTTTACGTCATAGAGTATTCTAATTTTTTATCTATATATAATTTTCATTTTCATTTACTACCGGTGGAATTTCGTTGTCCATTTTTGAAAAAAAAAAAAATTCCACCAAATTTTTATTAATATTTTACGTCATAGAGTATTCCAATTTTTTCATCTATATATAATTTCTATTTACATTTACTACCTGTAGATTTCCATCGTCTATTTTTGAAGAAAAAAAAAATTTACACCAAATTTTCAAGTAAAAGCCTGTTCTTTTCCAGAGTTTCCAGGTGCCAAAAATAGAACCGACTTAAAAGTAATTATTTCGATATAGTTTAACCAGACCAAAAACTCCTTTCTAGATTTTTATAGGTCTGGCCCGAAGGGATGGTTCCTAAACGAGGCAAAAACTGGAGCAAGAGAAAGTTGAAGAGTAACAGCAATGCAAGAAGAGGCCAAAAACAGCAACTAACAGCGACTGCAAAGTTAAAATCAATGCAGCTGGAGGGCGAATAGTGGGTCCAAAGAATCTTTAGTATTAAATACAGTGATCATTCTGTTATTATTATTATTATTGTTAAATGCTAAGCTACAACCCTAGTTGGAAAAGCAGGATGCTATAAGCCCAGGGGCCCCAACAGGGAAAATAACCCAGTCAGGAAAGGAAACAAGGAAAAATTAAATGTTTCAAAGAATAGTAAGAACATTAATATAAATATTTCCTATATAAACCATAAAAACTTCCACAAAAGAGGAAGAGAAAGTAAATAAAAGTGTGCCAAAGTGTACCCTCAAGCAAGAAAACTCCAACCCAAGACAGTGGAAGACCATGGTACAGAGGCTATGGCACTACCCAAGACTAGAGAACATTGGTTTAGTTTTGGAGTGTCCTTCTCCTAGAAGAGCTGCTTACCATAGCTAAAGAGTTTGTTCTACCCTTACCAAGAGGAAAGTAGCCACTGTTCATATGGAGGTATCAAAATTTA
>NC_090728.1:55168983-55176483 GCF_036898095.1 Palaemon carinicauda | reverse complement strand
CCCACATATCACACTTTCCTCTCCCCCTTCCAAGTGTGGACTAGATACTGGCATGAAAATGCCCTTGTCTCTTTCCTCTATATAAAAAAAAAGGTCCAGTGATAACTTTTCTCTGGAAACCTTCATTTCCCCGGTGTTTGATGCGTTCCATTCAATTCTGACGTTCCCTCTCGTCGGAAATGACAAAATTCCTAGAGATATTAGGCTGTTCCGCCCAGTTCCCCCATCCACATAAGCCTCTAGCTAGAAGAGCTCGTCTCCAGCAGTAACAAAAATTGGAAATGACAAATCTTTCGGGTGAGGAAACATTACAGAATCAGTCACTTTGGATGAAGACGAAAGGAGAAAAATAATATATATATATATATATATATATATATATATATATATATATATATATATATATATATATGTATATATATATATACATATATATATATATATATATATATATATATATATATATACATATATATATGCACACACACACACAAACAAACTAGTGTGCACGACCCGTCAAAAGTCACGTCTAAATGTTTAGATGGATATGCACGCACACACGTACACCTTCACCAGGGTGTGACTATTCCCCCTCTTCCCCCTAGCCGAAGGAAGGGGAGAGTTCAGCATGATAGAAAAGAAAGAAATATATATATATATATATATATATATATATGTATGTATACATATATGTATATATATACATATATATGTATATATATGCATATATATATATATGTATGTATATATATATATGTATATATAATGTATATATATACATATATATACATATATATATGTATATATATGCATATATATATATATATATATATATATGTATGCATATATATATATGTATATATAATGTATATATATATATATATATATATATATATATATATACATATATATACGTATATATATATACATATATATACATATGTATATATAATGTATATATATATATATATATATATATATATATACATATATATACGTATATATATATACATATATATATATATATATATATATATATATATATATATATATATATATGGCTGTCCGAATCAAGCTCGATACCTACATCAGTAAAGCCCATCCCTACTCTTCTCAAGTGATGAGAAACTCGTCGTTTTAAAAATGCAAGTTAAGGAATCTGGAAATATAAAAGAAGGCCGAAAGCACCACATAATGGAATTGAATAATAAACAAAAATTATCAAGATTTTATGGCTATCCTAACATAATCTAATCTCAGCCAACGGTAAACAGAAATAGCTTAAATAATTTGAATCTAAACTCCATGTAGAGTAAACAGAAACAGGGGGAGCTACGGAACCCATATAACTTGACAAAACTAACTCTATCCTCGAACAATGGACACCAACATAACTTGACCTACCTTAAGCGGGATTTACACGGTCGAACGGTTCGTCGAACCCGGTTGACGAACCTGCTTTTCAAACGGTTCGAAGAGGCGGAGTCAGCCACAAATGCATAAGGTTTGTGGACAATGAAGCCCGCCCACAAAAGTCAGACGTTCGAACATCACTTCAAACACTTGTCTGTGGTTCGACGAACATGTTCGACAACCAAATACCCCGTTCAATCGTTCGAACATCACTTCAAACACCTGTCTGTTGAACCGCATTCGAACGTGTAAACCCGCCTTTAAACTAAACTCGGAAACAGAAAATTGAAATAACTCAAGTTAAGTAAGCTAACCTCAGCTAACGGTAAACATAAATAAATCTACGTAAATAAACGATGATGTTAAACCTAAAAATACATCTCATGGCCTCAAGTAGGTTTAGGTTGTCCTTAGCAAAACTGCATTCAAACATCCAAGAAATAAATAGATTAATTCCTGTTTCTTCAACAACAAAGAAAATATATATATATACAATAAAAGACATCGAAATTTACGTTTAAAAGGTTTAAAGGTTACCCATGAATGGTGGAGCAAGGCCATAAAGCCTGACCTATATATACACATGATCTGCGCCCAAGCCCCTCTCTACCCTAGCTAGGACCAGGGAGGGGTAGAGAATGGCTGCTGATGACTCAGCAGGTAAACCTATAGGATCCCCCCCCCCATCCTTAGCTCACAAGGGTGGTGAGGTTGCAGACAGGGATGTTTTCAAAGAGCAAAAGAATACATAAAGCAATAAATATATACAGTGAGATTTTAACAGTCTCTTTTAGTGTGATATATATATATATAATATATATATATATATATATATATATATATATATATATATATATATATATATATATATATATATATATATATAATATATATATATATATATATATATATATATATATATAGATGACATAACTCATTTGAAAGTGAACTAAAATCTTCTTTGATCATTATTCAGAGATTTACAGCATTTTCTTCACTTCAAGACTTTCCTTTTACTAAGGATTATAATCAGCTGTTAAAAATTCTACATAAATTAGAACTTTGCTGAACTAGGTTTTTAATATACATCAGGTATAAGAACTATACCAAAGAAATTATGATGATGATGATAATGATGATGATGATGATGATAGCAATATCTTTGCTCTCTGAAGCAAAAATCCATTTTTTTTTTGTGGAACAAAGGAAAATAATTCATTAAAAAGTATTTGGGGAACACCTGAAAGAAATTATTTAATGGTATTTGGACAACACATGATTGTATAATTGGCCGCAGCTGTTAATCAAAGGGATATAATAGGCATGAGGCCGAATGTATTTACAGCTATGAAACCTTGGAAATAACAACAACAACAACAACAACAAATATATATAAAACAAATGTTGTTATGATTTATGCCTGTCCTAAGTTCTGTCTAAACTCATCCTATTTTTATTTTATTTCCTAACTAGTCAAAATAAATCTCGTCTTCAGACATTATTACCGAATAATTCGGTTAAAAGATAAAAATATCATTTAACAAAGACACAGAAAACTGTTGACTGTTCTTAAAATATTCTATTTTAGTTGTTCATTACTCCACTTGTAGTTCATTTCTTTATTTTCCTTTCTCGCTGGGTTATTTTTCCCTGTCCGAGCCCTTTGGCTTAAAGCATCCTGCTTTTCCAACTAGGGTTGTAGCTTAGCTAGTAATAATAATAAAGTAAATAAAAATAATAAAACAAACTTATTTTTGCCACTGAGGCTTACTGCGCTTCCACCGTAATTCCCAACTAACCTTCAACGTTAACCAAAAATCCTGAAAGCAAATAAAGACAGGGGATACAGTGATAAACTTTACTCAAAGAGGATTGCAAAAGCGTGTTCGAGCATTTTACTCCGCGTTATCTCTTTTAAATCTAAAAGAAAAAGAATAAAACATTCAGCGACTGAGTCATCTCGTTGTCAGTTTAGAAAGGAAAGAAAATATGGAATATGACTTTGCCAGGAAAGCATACGCATGCGTGTTAAGTCCTTTCAAGGCATCTGATCTATATAATAAACAGCAAGTTTATGCAATTTCTTTCCTGTCACGCTGAGCGGCACTACCAACATAGGACTAATCGGTCTCTAACCGTCTCTCGGGTAGGGAGAGAGGGAGTAATCATACCTTGGTTAAGGGGGGTACCCCGAGAGGTACACTCTGAAAACACAATCTCCCACAAACTTGCTTGAGGGTACACTCGGGTACACTATTCTATCTTATTTCTCTTCCTCTTGTTTTTTTGAAGTTTTTATAGTTTATATATGAAAGATCTAATTTAATGTTGTTACTGTTCTTAAGATATTTTATTTTGATGTTTATTACTTCTCTTTGTGTTTATTTATTTCCTTTTTTTCCTTTCCTCACTAGGCTATTTTTTCCTTTTAGAGCCCTTAGGCTTATAGCACCTTGCTTTTCCAACTAGGGTTATAGCTTAGCCTGTAATAATAATAATAATAATAATAATAATAATAATAATAATAATAATAATAATAATAATAATAATAATAATAACTGTCAAACCCACTGGTTGTAGTTAGGAATGGGGAAGGGGGTTAGAAAAGGTTGAATGTGTGTGCATAATTATCTAAATATTTAGCCATCCTTTTTGACGGATCACGTACACTAGTACTAAAATAAAAGAAACTTCCACACATAAAATGTTATGAATAAAAATGTTAAAATCAATGCTGAAGAAAAGTGCAAAATAGGCTCTGAATTTGATATGGACTCCGATTAAAACTGAACTTGAACTTTTGTATATCAACAAAAAAAATTCAATTGTCTTAACCTACAACTATCATTTGATTTTAGCCATCTTACATTTGCATCCAAGTTGAACTTTATCACACGAATTTACTGTGATTACTCGAAATTTTTCCTCTATTTACAAGCCAATCTAACCGAATTTGACAATTTGTTACCCTAATAAAAAAAGAGAAAAAAAAAAGACTACTTATTGCTCTTCATTAAAATATAAACGTTTAACTTCGTATTTTCTTAATTTACATATAAAAAACGACTTCACTCAACATTGATTTACAAACAAAATGTGACTTTATTCTGCCATGATTTACTAATAAAATTTTACTTCGTATCATCAAGATTAGACAACGATTTGAAAGCAAGCAATATGTTTCTTATCAAAATTTGACCGAATACCAGACTTTGATAAAAGTGGTTTAAAACGAATATAAATATTCCCAAACTCGAAACTGACTTTTTGTTATTTTCACCGACAAGCGAAATTTCTTCCAGTCGCATTATCAAGCAAAACTATAATTCAATTTATATCACTTTTCTTTATGTAAAAAATAATTATTTGGGCTCACTCCTAGAAAAAAAAAATCTTAGCATTAATCAAATATAATAAAACTTTAACGAGTTTGGGTAATAGATTAGTGTTTGCTCATCTACAGTAGGGAAGCAAGAAATAATTATTTAATTAGGTACATCATTAAATAATGTAAGCATGAAAGAGGAAAATGCGTGCTTCCATCACATTTAAAATGCGTAATAGATTATTTTCTAAAAGAGTAGCGATCATTATATGAAAAGAAATTTTAAGCATGACACTACATAAAAAACCAAATTTTAAAAGTAAATTAGACACTGGTCAAAGTTACATAAAATTCAGAATAAAATTAAAATATATTATTTTGAGTAAAAATATAGATATTCAGAAATGATAATTAACTCCTTTAAACTCATATCATTTAGCTACAGACATCATCTACACGTAGAATCCGTAAAATACCTAATTCACATATGCGAATATGGAATCAATTTAACGCATCATGAAACTGCAAACATCTCATTATACGCGTGGGAAAAAGAGAGGGCGAGAGGGAGAGGGAATGGGAGGTGGAGGGAGAGGGGGAGAGGAAGAGGGAGGGGGTGGAAGGGGGCTTAAAAACAAATGAATCATGAGGCAAGCTCATGGAAGTTAATGGGCTACGATCCATCACCTAGTGTTTACCCGGCCGTTGCTGAGAGAGAGAGAGAGAGAGAGAGAGAGAGAGAGAGAGAGAGAGAGAGTAATTAACGCTCATGATACATTGTGCATCCAAATACACCACCATGAATCATGGTGTTAATCTGCAACGTCAGCACAACGAAGATCGCGGGTTTTATTCCTATAAATAACGCGTGTGTATGCACTGTTGGTAGTAGGTTGGTCAAGGCACCAGTCACCCTTTAAGATACTACCTGTAGAGGGTTATCGGGTCCTTTGACCAGATAGTACTACATTAGATCCCTCTCTGGTTACGGCTTATTTTCCATTGCCAAGGCACCAGCCACTCGTTAAGACGCTACATCTAGAGGGTTATTGGGTCCTTTGACCAGATAATACTGCATTGATCCCTTTCTGGTTACGGTTTATTTTCCATTACCTACACATACACTGAATAGTCTGGTCTATTCCCTACACATTTTTCGCTGTCCTCATACACCTGATAGCACGTAGATAACTGAAAAATATTCTTCAACCAAGGGGTTAACTATTGTACTGTAAGTGTTCAGTGACTACTTTCCACTTGATAAAGGTAGAAGAGATCTCTTCTAGAAGGACACTCTAAAATCAAATCATTGTCCACTAGTCATGGGTGGTGCCATAGCCTCTATATCATGGTCTTTCACTGTCTTATTTCTAAGACACACTATTCTATGTTTCCTTATTTCTTTTCCTCACTGAGCTATTTTCCCTTTTGGAGCCTTTATAGAGCTATAGCATCCTGCTTTTACAACTAGGGTTGTACCTTAGCTAATAAATAATAATAATAATAATAATAATAATAATAATAGCATTACGTCATCCTAATTATTAAAATTTTTTTTAATTGCTTAAGTATTCTACTCATAATTAGTAAACCTCTTTCTTACCTACAAATACTTTTCTTAATAAAAGTCTAATTCCGTTCTACAGGACAGGTTTAACGAGAACTAGTAGTCTTCATTTATACAGTTGAAAAATAAGGCTTCATAACCTAATTCATGAAATTGCTTAAACCTACAGTAATTCACCTATTTTTTCCCTGTTGAGGACCTTGGGCTTATAGCACCCTGCTTTTCCAACTAGGGTTGTAGCTTGGCTACTAATAATAATAACAATAACAACAACAACAACAACAATAACAACAACAACCACAATAATAATAATAATAACAATAATAACAATAATAATAATAATAATAATAATAATAATAACAATAAAACAATAATAAAACAATAATAAAATAATAATAACAATAACAAAATAATAATAATAATAATAATAATAATAATAATAAAACCTGATCGTTAACAGCCATACGTTCAAACACTTCTGATTCAATTACCCTGGTATTTTACTAAATGATCAGCCATTAATAATAGCAGAATCAATAAAAGCAGAAATGGAAAAACAGAACACTTATTATAAAATGTAATAAGCGATGAATATTGCAGATAATGAAACATACACCATGTAATTATACGCTGTAAAAAAAACGTATTTTAATCGGAAATTCTCCGTAAAAAATATACTGCTCTTAGCCGTATTTCATTAAATACAGGCAACCGTAATTTTTACCCTGCTTTGTTATTATCTTTTACGGGTTAGTGAAAGTAATGTCACTCCTTAATGTCAAGTTGTGGAATGATCTTCCTAATCGGGTAGTTGAATCAGTAGAACTTCAAAAGTTCAAACTTGGAGCAAATGTTTTTATGTTGACCAGGCTGACATGAGTCTTTTTATTGTTTATATATGACATATCTGTTTTTGACGTTGTTAATAGTTTATATAGGACATATCTGTTTTGACGCTGTTACTGTTTTTAGAATGATATATTGTTAATTTGTTCTCATCATTTATTTATTTCCTTATTTCCTTTCCTCACTGGGCTATTTTTCCCTGTTGGAGCCCTTGGGCTTATAGCATCTTGCTTTTCCAACTAGGGTTGTAAGCTTGGCTAGTAATAATAATAATAATAATACATAATACATTCATTCCACGTTTTTTACGGTAAATTTTTAAGTGTAGATATGAACTTGTCTTCATTTT
>NC_090728.1:55161483-55166483 GCF_036898095.1 Palaemon carinicauda | reverse complement strand
GTGATTTCAATCAATGTAAATATCACCCACGAACGGCATTTTATACCGAATTCTATCTTGGGAATATATATCCACTTGGAATTCATTTTATGGTAACAGCTTCTGGCAGAGAGAAGAGAGAGAGAGAGAGAGAGAGAGAGAGAGAGAGTTTGAAAGAAGTGATATAGCAAAACATTTCCCCTAACAGATCACAACACCCCTCGAATAATAACAGACTGTGACTTATGAACATATACTATTAAGGATGGTGATCCATTTCGTCTCAGGTTGGCTGTTATTTAGTTAACCCTTTGGGACGAGCTGCAGTGACATGGTTGAATGTGATACACACACACACACACACACACACACAACAACAACAACAACAACAACAACACACACCTGCGGAACAACAGACGGATCGATTAACAGAAAAAAGCTTTCGTGAAGAATAATGGTCCAATTTTGGTGGAAATCTCTAATTTGAAGGAAATTCATTCAACTATATAAAATGAGTTGGTAAATGTCACAGACAAACAGATTATTATTATCTATTATTATTATCATTATTACTAGCCAAGGTACAACCCTAGTTGGGGAAAACAAGATGCTATAAGCCAAAGGGAAATAGCCCAGTGAGGAAAGGAAATAAGGAAATAAATAAATGATGAGAATAAATTAACAATATATCATTCTAAAAACAGTAACAGCGTCAAAACAGATATGTCCCATATAAACTATTAACAACGTCAAAAACAGATATGTCATATATAAACTATGAAAAGACTAATGTCAGCTTGGTCAACATAAAAACATTTGCTCCAACTTTGAACTTTTGAAGTTCTACTGATTCAACTACCCGATTAGGGAGACCATTCCACAACTTGGTAACAGCTGGAATAAAACTTCTGGAATACTGTGTAGTATTGAGCCGTCATGCTCATCTATGCACGTTAGTCTTCTTGTACAGATTAAATCTCTTCAATCTTGAAAGAAAAATCATACCGCGAAAATGTCAGACTGACAGTTGCACAATAGATGGAGGCTACAGATTACTTGACCCTATCCCCTATGTCGGTAAGATATAGATAAAATGCACAAACATACTACGACTATATCATCTATTCGATATGAAATATATCAATTTTAATGATTAATCAGAAATTAATAATATATAAGTCATATAATTCAAAACCCATTCGACTAAATTCATCATGAAGATAATAAATTCAATGCTGTGAAATTTGCATCACGTGAAGAAAGCAAACATTCACATAAATTTACAACAAAGTAAAACGATTGCAAATATTACACTATTACTTTCTCTTAGCGCAGTATTTGTGTCAGTTCAGATAATCTTTAATCAATCATTGTTAAAAATTCATCGAAAGTAATAAAAATACAGTGATGAAAAATATTTCAAACTACAGGGGCATTCAGTAGAGCTCACACCTCCGCCGCGGCAGCTTATTTCTCAACCTTGACCTTGACCTTTTACCTTAAAATGTATTAATTGGCGTGGATTTTCATACGCTGAAATATGAACCAAGTTTAAAGGCTCTATGACAGCGATGTCCAAACTTATGGCTGATTACGTAAATTGGACATTTTGCCTGACCGTGACCTTGACCTTTGACCTTGACCTTCCAAAATTTAATAATTCCAACTTTTTACATAAGAGTTAATCTCTGCAACTTTAACTACGCTACAAAGACACACACAAACATGGGCGAAAACATAACCACCTTCCGACTTCGTGGGGAAATACTGGATCAGGAAGTCGTGGAAAAGTTTTCCCCTTCGTAGGCGGCAAAATCATATACAACAAGCAGAAAGAGCAATCGTTGGTTTCAGACCTCCGCCAATGAAGATTGTCAACACTTTACCCAAGTCTAACGGACCAAGCTCTCCCTCTTCCATTTGCTGAAACGTGAATGAATCTACTGTATAATAAGAATCCTGGATCCAGATGGTGATCCTGACCATAGCCAAAATCTAATCACATCTAAGTTAGCCCATTTCTGACATATCCTGAAATTTTCATCAAATTCCTCCCTACTTTTGGAGTTAATTTGATAACAAACAAACAAACAGATGTGAAAACATAACCTCTTGACGGAGATAATAAAATAAAGCGAGACTTCTCTGCACCTTAACGCTAACTTTAACTTCCTTACAGCATCAGCGACAGGAATTTCTTCCCATATCCTCATCAGCAAAGTCTTTTTCTTCTGAATCTAAAGAGTGATAAGGTCCAAGAATTCCACTGACTAGAAAAACAGTTTTTCCTTCCAGCGAATTCATGACTTTCCATTTTATTTCAACTTCAACTTCAACTTATTTTCCCTGTTGGAGCCCCTAGGCTTATAGCATCCTGCTTTTCCAACTAGGGTTGTAGCTTAGCTAGTAATAATAACAATAATAATAATAATAATAATAATAATAATAATAATAATAATAATAATGAGTATTGTCAGCAACAAGGACTTAACTACGAGGGGCAATAATTCCTTCAGTTCGCGAATAGCATATGAGAGAGAGAGACAGAGAGAGCAGAGAGAGAGAGAGAGAGTTTGTGTACAATATCTATCACTCATTCTTTTCACTAAATGTTGGTGTAATATTTCAAAGGATATAAAAATATAAAAAATCTATTAATTATTTGAAGTTGTCTATAAAATGTAAAAAATCCAAATATTAAGCCAAATTGTCAAACTGTTATTTTATATATATATAATATATATATATACATATATATATATATACATATATATATATATATATATATATACATATATACATATATATATATACATATATATATTATATATATATAGTTTTATCTTCATCATCACTATCAAAAATAAGTAAATAAAACTCAACGTAAGACAAAATTTTTTAATTTTTTTTTATCTTTATCATAACTAAACTATAAAAAATATGTAAATAGAAATCAACGTAAGACTAATCTTTATATTTTCTTTTATCATCACTAAACTATTATCACTATAAAAAAACATAAATAAAACTCAACAAGAATAATTTTCATATTTTCTTATCTTTATCATCACTAAACTACCATCACTATTAAAAATATATAAATAACACAACGCAAGATTGTTTTTTATATTTTTTCATCCTTATCATCACTAAACTATCATCATTATCAAAAATAAGTAAATAAAACTTTACATAAGAATATTTTTTTTATACTTTTTAATCTTTATCATCACTTAACTATAAACAATATTAAAATATGTAAATAAAACTCAAAACCAAATTCTACGATAAAACAAACGGTTATTTAGATTAAACATAAACCAGTAAACGGTATCATCACCCAAATTACAAACCATAAAATTCTGGCATGCCATCCATCCCCCAATGGACTAATAAATTACCTTGGAACGGCCACTATCGGCACGGAATCTCAGACCTGGAAGTATATCAATATGCTGAAGGTTTTCGAAAGATTGTGGTGTTGATAGATTTTATCTATGATCAAAAGTATTCATATTTATAATCTCCTCTTTATAATAAAGAGAAAGTGTATGTCTTTCCTGTCACGCTGAGCGGAATTGGTAAACTTATGACTACTCGGTCTCTCCCCGTACCTTGGATAATCGTATTTATAATCTTCACTTTATACAGTAATAAAAAGGAAGTGTTTGGCTATCTCTCTCTCTCTCTCTCTCTCTCTCTCTCTCTCTCTCTATATATATATATATATATATATATTATATATATATACATTAATAAAAAGCATGTGTTTGGCTATCTCTCTCTCTCTCTCTCTCTCTCTCTCTCTCTCTCTCTCTCTCTATATATATATATATATTATATATATATACATTAATAAAAAGCAAGTGTTTGGCTCTCTCTCTCTCTCTCTCTCTCTCTCTCTCTATATATATATATATATATATATACAGTAATAAAAAGCAAGTGTTTGGCTATCTCTCTCTCTCTCTCTCTCTCTCTCTCTCTTTATATATATATATATATATATCCATTCCGACACTCAACAGATAAATGAAGATAATCAAGATTCCTAGTCTTATCATCTGTTTTCTATTATCTTTTATCTATTTCCCTTAAATTCGAGTCCATAAACATTACTACCAAGATTTACAAAATGTTCACCTTTTTTTCTGGAGGTAATTTTTCTCAAGAAACTATACTATAATTCAATAATCCTAAAGCGCCAACCCTTCTCTCTAGCTCTCAAAACTGCATATTACAAAGTTTAAGAAAAATTCTAATTAGTTTAGAAACATTAGGAAAGTCTGTAACACAATGGAGGATTCTAAATTTTGTCTCCAAAAAGTTAAAATGCTCCTTGTCTGGAGTTTTTTTTTTTTTTTTTTTTTTTTACAGGACCAGTTTCAACTATCAAACTATATGGTAAACTTTCTCTTTATCATATAAGGAAGATTAAGCCAATTTGATGACTAGATGTTGTCTATAACAAAGGAAGCAGTGAGCTGAAGTACACATATTTCTAAGGCTCCTTTTAGTCTTACAACTCATATATACGACTAAAGGTTGAAAAGAGTTGACTGCAGTACTTCGATTTTATAAGCAGAAAAAAAACGTAGATTTTTGGTAATGACAATTTCTTCTAGCAGCCAAAGAATGTGGGATATTATAAAGAATATTGTACCAACCGTGTGTTCACCATAGGGGGGGGGGGGGGGAGGCCATGTACCAACCATGTGTCACACGATCGTACATGGTTCATTTTGTGCTTGTATCTTCGCTCTTCCCTCGCACTAAAAAGAACCTGATTAAACATGTCTGTTTTTCTCACCGGTAACGGTGTCGTTTTTTAACATGAAATTTCTCGTTGCCTTGAGATTTTGTATATAAAGGAAAGTGTTCTATAATAAACTCATTCAGTTGCTTTCATCCTGTCTTTGAGTCACAACCTTCTCTCGGCCCGTCACAATATCAATAAATGAAAAGCTTTCAATACAAAGCATGAAAGCAGAAATGTATGTTATCGGATTCCCAACAAACGT
>NC_090728.1:55156483-55158983 GCF_036898095.1 Palaemon carinicauda | reverse complement strand
TGTAACGTCAAAGAATAAATCATTATGATATAACAAACAAACACAACAAAAAACAACAACAACAACTACTACTACTACTACTACTACTACTACTATTATTACTCCTACTACTACTACTACTACTACTCCTACTACTATTATTACTCCTACTACTACTACTACTACTACTACTACTACTACTACTACTACGGGAGCTCCTTCTTGTTCGTAAAATAATGTATTACCACAAAACAGCGAGTTATGCCTTAAGATACAACAAACAATAACAAAAACACATTATTATTATTATTATTATTATTATTATCATTACTTGCTAAGCTACAACCCTAGATAGAAAAGCAGGATGCTATAAGCCCAGGGGCTCCAACAGGGAAAATAGCCCAATGAGAAAAGGAAACAAGAAAAAATAAAATATTTCAAGAACATCAAAATAGATATCTCCTATATAAACTATAAAAACTTTAAACTACTACTTCTTCAGTTGCTTCTTGTACGGCAAAATTCTAATAACATAAATTTCTGGACAAAAAAGTTATATAAATAAAAAAAACTTCAAGGATAATAACCCCAGATTCCATTTAGTTTTCCTCGTAAACAAACAGTACGAAACTACAGAAATATATTCTACTTCTCATGAGATATGTCGCCACAACTTTGTTTTCCTTTAGAAAGTATATTCAAAAAGTTTTCCTAAAGTATATTCAAACGACTCCCGTTTTATAATTTCAACTTTTCACATACATCAAGTGAAAGGAAACGCTTTACAAAGCAAGGTATAATTTCAATACACTCTTAACCCTTTCACTGCCGTTGGTGATTTAGTCAAAATTTGAAAAAAGGAAACTCTCTATTACAATAGCCAAAACTATAGAAAGTTTGCATTCAGTAAAAAGGTCTTCATGTGAGCTTTCCAATAAATATAAACAAGCTAAAGTTTGTGTGGTATTGAAAGAATTTGCTACATCAGAAATGTCCTTAAAATCACTACTGGCAGTGAAAGGGTTAATTCACAGCCATTTACAGACTTCTTTTATAACTTCCATATTCAATTAAGACGTTACTAATGTAAGGTATTTGATGAAATCTATTGGTTTAAAGTCAAATAATATTTTGCCCAATAATTTGTTATACAATTATAAATTACAAAAGTAAATAATGAAATCTATGATCCCAATTTAAAATGCTAAAATTAATAATTGCATTAGGCAATAAACCATGTAACTTCCAGAAAAAAAATAGATTTCTTAAGCGAGTTTAAACAAATAACGTGTCGTAAGGTGGTACAGTTGCCTTCATTAATTCCGGTACACTGACGTCTACCTAGCTTCCCATGAAGTGTACCAGAATTAATGAATCCAACTGTACCTGTTATGCACTAACAGAAAGGCGAGGTGTATGTAACTAACTTTATTCAAGTTAGTTACGAGGTTATATACAAGCGTTTAAGGGTAACAATGGCACAAAATTCCAACAATATGAAACATGCAATGGCAAGCTTAAATAGTTTTTTTTTTTTTTTTTTTTTTTGAGAGAGAGAGAGAGAGAGAGAGAGAGAGAGAGAGAGAGAGAGAGATATGGTTGTAGTGGCCCGTTTGGTAACGTCATTGCCGGACTCGTTAGTTCTTTTGATCGCTTCACTCTCACCATCCTTGTGAGCTAAGGATGGGGGGTTTGGGGAAGCCTCTAAGGTCCATCAGCAGCCATTGCCTGGACCTCCATTGTCCTAGCTTGGATGAAGGGGGGGGGGGGGGGGCTTGGCCGCTGATCTATGTACATGGCCAGTCTTCTGGGTCATTGTCAGTGTCCCTTGCATCTGCCATTCATGAGTAACCTTTAAATCTTTGAATAACATTACAGAGTATGAGCGTGTATGAAATACACGCGCATTACAAACGACTTAAGGCGGCTTTACACGGTTGAACGGTTCGTCAAACGCAGTTCGACAGACATGTGTTTGAAGTGATGTTCGAACGTTGTCGAACACGTTCGTAGAACGGTTCGAAGAAACTCTACTCTCGCCTGACTTTTGTGAGAGGGGCTTCATTGTCCACAAACCTTATGCATTTGAGGGTGACTCCACCTCTTCGAACCGTTTGACAAGCAGGTTCGATAACCGCGTTCGACCAACCTTTCGACCGTGTACACCCCGCTTTATGCAGACGCGATTTTATGAAATTGTTCAAGTTCCGGTTCGTTATATATTTTACTGATGACAACGTCCTACTCTGTAACCTTCTTTTGCACTTTTTTTTTTTTTTGGTGCATTCATAAACCCGACACCCATCATGTATGAACGAACAAGTCCGCTTAAAGGGGAAAGAGCAGAGTGCTGATAATATTTTATTCATTCTGTTCCACGCGTTCTTTGCCAACAGTTCATTTTTTTTTCTCCATCTATCATTCTTTCACTCGTTTATCAAAGCTATTTTGACAGAAATATATCTTTCGTACATCCTTTCTTCTTCTTATTATTATTACTATTATTATTATTACTTGCTAA
>NC_090728.1:55121483-55148983 GCF_036898095.1 Palaemon carinicauda | reverse complement strand
ATAATAATAATAATAAAATAAAAATAATAATAATAATATACTGTAATACTTGAACTGAGATACAAAGGATCTGAACTTGTTATATGATGTAACTATTTAATTACATGTAGAAATTATATTTGCGTACACGGAAAAATCTATTACGTAATTCTGAAAGATATAGAAAACAAAGAAGCAGTGTTGCCAGATATGGGGATTTATCCCTAGATTTGGGGATTTTGGGTGTCTGGTGGGGATATTCTGTACAAATTTCTATGAAGAGGAAACAAAAATGAGTAAACCTTTATATTGTTGCAATTAGTTTGCTTGCAATTAAATGAAGTATAGTAAGTAATTTCTATATATGTAAACTCTACAGGATCAGAAGAAAATATATTTGTGGAAATGGGGATTTTTTGGTTGTTTTAGAGATTTCTTATCACGAGTTTTGGGGATTTTTAGACTCGCCCATCTGGCAACATTGCAAAGAAGTGTAAATTGGCCTCACAACGGACAATTGGCCTAAACTGACATAAGAGAAACAAAGAGATCAGCAAAAAAATGACAAATAAAGTAACGAAAACTTCAAATGAAAAATACATTTTGAAGTGAAACAAACAAATAATTCGGTGAAAACAGAAACAGATTAGTTGACAGCTTTCACTTACTAACAGGCGAAGATTTAAACACACACGGATATACATAGTGCCTAGTTTATTTAAGCATACATTTATATGTATATACAAAGACAAATAATATCCAAAATGCTGCCTGTCATTCGGGATTCTATAAAAAAAAAAATTATTAAAAGAACCCTGTGGTTTTCTTGGAATCTGAAAGCTTTATCTCTCTCTCTCTCTCTCTCTCTCTCTCTCTCTCTCTCTCTCTCTCTCTCTCTCTCTCTCTCTCTCTCTCTTTTAAATCTTGTTACTGTTCTTGAAACATTTTTTATTAATTGTTCATTAATTCTGTATTAATTTATGTATTTCCTTGATTCACATATCATTTCTTTAATGGGTTAATTTTCCCTGTTGGAGCCCTTGGGCTTATAGCATCATGCTTTTCAAACTAGGGTTGTAGCTTAGTTAGTTAGTAATAATAATATTAATAATAATACTAATAATAATAATAATAATAATAACAATTATAATAATAATAACCACCTTGACCACAATGATTCTCTATTCGTCATAAAACTCAAATAATGGCTCCTTTCAGAGAAGTTGTAATAAAAACCATAAAAAAAACTGCTTCGTTTCTCCTTTTCCTCGAATCCTATCTTGATGAACCCATGCCAAGATTCATAAACCGGTCATTCTAAGTATCATTTTTCCTTCCTCTAAAACATTAAATGTTATCATATCTGACTTTCGAAATTTCAACATTCTTCTCTTTTTAACCTAAATGATTCTTCAAAATCTTCTTTTGCTTAACTTTCAGGTAACTCAGTATTGAGATGGAAGAAACAGTCTCTGCTGAAGGGCATTACTCATTCCTTTTATCTAAGAGTTTTCTCTTGAAAGGGCGTATCTGCTGGTAAAAATAACTTTCAGGTAACTCAGTATTGAGATGGAAGAAACAGTCTCTGCTGAAGGGCATTACTCATGCCTTTTATCTACTAGTGTTTTCCCTTGAAAGGCGGTGTCTTCTGAGTAAAAATATGTAGCAGAGTTAATGCCACATTCTTAGCCTGATTACAGTCTTAGCGAATGAAGACTTCCTTAAGAATACGGTATAAAAGTAGAGAATTATAAGACCACATAAATGGAACAGCAAGTATTATTATTATTATTATTATTATTATCATTATTATTACTATTATTATTATTATCATTATTATTATTATTATTATTATTATTATTATTTTCTAGGCTACAACCCGAGTTGGAAAAACAAGATACTAAAAGCCCAGTAGCCCCAACGGTGAGAATAGCCCAGTGAGAAAAGGAAACAAGGAAAAATAAAATATTTTAAGAACAATAACATTTAAATATTTCCTATATAAACTATGAAAACTTTAAACAAAACAAGAGGAAGAGAAATGAGATAGAATAGTGTGCCCTAGTGTACCCCTCAAGCAAGAGAACTCTAACCCAAGACAGTGGAAGACCATGGTACAGAGGCTATGGCACTACCAGGGACTAGAGATCAATGGTTTGATTTTGGGGTGTCCTTGTTTATTTGTAAGAATAAATAAACAATCCAGACGTATCAACAGTAATAAAACGTCATGTAATTTAGGTCACAGAACTTTATAGCCCCATAAATCCAAATGGGATGTATCATTCGGGGAAATGGATTCCTTTGGCTACGCGAGGAACATTTTCCTTTTGAAGGTATTCTCTTGGATACAAATAAACAGACTAACTATAGTCCATTTCTTTTAGCGAGGCATATTTGCACCGACTCGCAACGGTGCCCTTTTAGCTCGGAAAAGTTTCCTGATCGCTGATTGGTTTGGACAAGATAATTCTAACCAATCAGCGATCAGGAAACTTTTCCAAGCTAAAAGGGCACCCCTGCGAGTCGGTGCAAATATGCCTCGATAAAAGAAATGGACTATAATGCACGAATGGATTCCATATACCGCCCTATGCACAAGCGTTCAAATTCACAAGCAAGCGGCGATGCTCGTCTGTTATCAATATAAACAATTGGAAATAATAAACTACGATGTTTGGACAACGCTTGAACCTTATCTGTTAATGTAAACTTTACTAGAAATCTCTCTCTCTCTCTCTCTCTCTCTCTCTCTCTCTAGGGGTCTGTAGAAAATATAAACACAATATATACTACAAAGCCAGCAGCAAAAAACGACTATATTTAAAGGTCGCTCTAGATTGGCAGAGGCAAGGGACAGTGATAATGCCCTAAAGACTGACCATATATACATATGATCAACGCTCAAGCCCCTTTCTACCCAATCTAGGACCAGGGAGGGCCAGGCAATGGCTGCTGATGACTCAGCAGGTAAACCTATAAGCTCACAAGGATGGTGAGGTTGCAGACTACAAGAAACTATTGAGCTTGAGAGGGTCTCGAACCCCATTCCAGAAGATCGCGAGGCAGGGGCGTTTCCAATACGCTATCAAAACCCACAGGAAACATCTGATGGCGAAAAAGTATCAAATTTTTTATGTAAATTACGACAATTAAAAACCGAAGGATGATTTTAAAAGAATACCAAACATCATCTGGCTTCAAACAAAAGCTGGATTTAAACTTGAGTTGAAATATGACGAATTATGAAGCTGTTACTTGTCCTTTGTCAGTTTGAAACAAAGAAAATGCAGTAGCCATGAACTTCAATTAACGAAGAGAGAGAGAGAGAGAGAGAGAGAGAGGAGAGAGAGAGAGGGAGAGAGAGGAGAGAGGAGAGAGAGAGAGAGAGAGAGAGAGAGAGTGTCAAAGTCAAGTCAAAAACCTTTATTCCATTATAAAATGGTTATTCTGTGAGAGAGAGAGAGAGAGAGAGAGAGAGAGAGAGAGAGAGAGAGAGAGAGAGAGAGAGAGAGAGAGAGGCTTCGTTGCGTTCAAATCCTGGGAAGCTCCTTCCCCTTCATTCCCCTTCTTTCCTGGCAGCGGTCATATTGCCAACAAGACCCCAAAATGACACCACAGGGCCACGCATTCCCTCGATATCTGCAAAAATAAGAATGCATTCCACTGTTGGATATTCTATTCTGACCCCTTACCTCATCCCCCCCCCCTTTCCCAACCCCCCTCCCTTCCCAGCTGGACCGCCCCCCTCCCTTCATGCAAAAAAAGAGTGAGGGACAGAGATCAAAGGCATCGGTTGTTTTAATCATTCAACAGCTCGTTTCATTTCCTTTTTGGATTCGACATTCAGCGCATTTGTGCGTGCGTATCTGTGTGTTATGGCTCGTCGCCAACCGTTAATGCTTCAAAATAATCGCTCATTATACGTGGATATTAAATTCTCGCCAGACGCAGCAAACACCTTTTCAATACCCAGAATTAAAAATTAAATAAGGGTTTGTTGTCGTAATGCGTTGGTTATTACCTTCAAACGCGAGTAAAAATGAAGCTTACGCCATTGCATTTCAAAGGACATACGCAAGTAAAACTGAAGCTTACGCCATCGCATTTCAAAGGACATACGCAAGTAAAACTGAAGCTTACGCCATCGCATTTCAAAGGACAAACGCGAGTAAAACTGAAGCTTACGCCATCGTATTTCAAAGGACATACGCAAGTAAAACTGAAGCTTACTCCATTGCATTTCAAAGGACATACGCAAGTAAAACTGAAGCTTACGCCATCGCATTTCAAAGGACATACGCAAGTAAAAATGAAGCTTACGCCATTGCATTTCAAAGGACATACGCAAGTAAAACTGAAGCTTACGCCATTGCATTTCAAAGGACATACGCAAGTAAAACTTAAGCTTACGCCATTGCATTTTAAAGGACAAACGCGAGTAAAACTGAAGCTTACGCCATTGCACTTCAAAGGAAATACGCAAGTAAAATGAAGCTTACGCCATCGCATTTCAAAGGACATACGCAAGTAAAACTGAAGTTTACGCCATCGCATTTCAAAGGACATACGCAAGTAAAACTGAAGCTTACGCCATTGCTTTTCAAAAGGACAAACGCGAGTAAAAATGAAGCTTACGCCATTGCATTTCAAAGGACAAACGCGAGTAAAACTGAAGCTTACGCCATCGCACCTCAAAGCACATCAATGAAGCTTATGATTCCAATCAGCGTATGCCGAAAGGTGGGGTCTCCTAACATGCATCATCCGCCTGTCAATCACTCCATGAAAAGCAGCTTTCGGCAGAATGGGATATTCTCATATATTTCCTTTCATTAGAAATTGTTAAATGTAATCAATAATACAAACTGGAGCTGGATTTATCAGGCTTGAGGGTACACTTAGGCATGCTTTTCTATCTTGTTTCTCTTCATATTTTTTTTTTTGGGGGGGGGAGTTCTTATAGTTTATATATGAAAGATCCAATTTAATGTCATTGTTGTTCTTGAAATATTTTATTTTGATTGTTCATTACCTCTCCTGGAGTGTATTTATTTCCATGTTTCCTTTACTCACTGGGCTATTTTTTCCATGTTGGAGCTCTTGGTCTTATAGCATCCTGCTTTTCCAACTAGGGTTGTAACTTACCTTGCAATGATGATGATGATGATGATATAATAATAATAATAATAACAACAATAATAATAATAATAATACTAACCACTGAACATATCATCATCATCTCCTCCAACACCTGTTAACGCAAGGGACCTCAGGTTTCGCTTGTCATCTCTATCTTGAGCTTTTAAATCAATACTTCGTCATTCAATATCTACTTCATGCTTAATAATCCTCAGCCATATAAGCCTGGGTCTTCCAACATCAAATAATTCCTTTAAATTACTGTGGTGCATAATTTCGTATCATCTCAAAGTATTTTCATATATAAACAGCAGCTGACTTTGAAAATGCAAAGACCCTTAAAGTGTCTTACCTCTGCTAATGACATGGGATTTATCATATGATACGTTTGCATTAAAATGCATCCAGAAAGACTGTACGCTTACAATTCATGAAAACATAATACGTAGATGGCTTCCATTAATTTAACTTTTCTGTATACCTACCTCAAATTGTAGATCCATCTACAGAGCCAATTTTGTATCTTTTTCATAATCATTATTTGTATTTTCAAACATTGGTAATATAAATTAATATAAATATTACATATATAATTTTACTCCGGGTTTTCGCAAAACACAACCACAAAATAGAAATGGAGATAGTTTTTGTGCGATCTCTCTCTCTCTCTCTCTCTCTCTCTCTCTCTCTCTCTCTCTCTCTCTCTCTCTCTCTCTCTCGTATGTGTGAGCGATAAATAATGTATTCTTGCATTTGCTAAATATTAGTGACCTATCTATTATACTGCATAAGAAAAAAAGCAAATAATGTAAAAGTAATAAAGTTCTTCCCACTTGTTTATTCAATTTCTTAAAATGCTTTTTACAAACTAGAAGAGGGCTTCTTACCATCATACATTCTTAATATATTACCAGAGGGTAAAACTACTCTACTATATATAGTAGGGTTTCCCTACCGTATAGGATCATAAAAGAGGTCCTTAAAGTTAAGTAAACTAAGCAAGTATTTTCAAAACACCCTCTTCGAATTTCTGGTTTTGTCTAACGTTCTCGGAAACCATGTGGTCGACACCACACGTGATAGTTTTATGAAACCGAATAATAATAATACTAATAATAATAATGATAATAATAATAATAATAATAATATCAATCCACAAATGATTGTTCTATGAAACACAATAATAATAATAATAATAATAATAATAATAATAATATTAATCCACAGATGATTGTTCTGTGAAACATAATAATAATAATAATATTAATCCACAAATGATTGTTCTGTGAAACATAATAATAATGATAATAATAATAACAATAATAATAATTGTTCTATGAAACATAATAATAATAATAACAATAATAATAATAATACTAATACTAATGATTGTTCTTTGAAACATAATAATAATAATAATAATAATAATAATAATATTAATCCATAAATGACTGTTCTGTGAAACACAATAATAATAATATAATAATAATAATAATAATAATAATATTAATCCACAAATGATTGTTCTGTGAATCATAATAATAATAATAATAATAATAATAATAATAATAATAATGTAGCTCTCAGTATATCACACCAATTTCTTTATCTCTGAATGCAGTAATTAATACTGCAAATAAAATTAACTAAATATCAAGAAGCGCTAACTTAGATTAATTCTGAATTGCTTCAATATACTTTAATGTACGTTTTTAGTGTATAAAAATCTATTAGGTTGATATTTACACAAAAAGCAAACGAATGATTAAGATTATATAGCTAGTCTATAAAATATATATATATATATATATATATATATATATATATATATATATATATATATATATAAGTTTATATACACACTCACATACATATACACACACAATACACAGACACAGACACACACACACACACACGCATATATATATATATATATATATATACATATACATATATACATATACATACCGTATATATATATATATATATATATATATATATATATATATATATATATATATGCATATATATATATATATGCATATATATATATATATAAACAAATATATATATATATATATATATATATATATATGTATACATACATATGTGTTCTACCTTATAATTATTTCAGCTTTGCGAATTACTTTATATAAAAAAAATACCCAAAATCCCACACTAAAGTTAAACTCATTCAGTTATTGCCAGCTGCTATACTGACCAATCCTAAAAGCCCCTCCCCCCACCCCCACCCCACCCCTACCTACGATACTGCTGTAACTGAGGATATACATATTTTCTCCTTACACTATAAAAAAAATCCTGTAACGATATTTGTTTTTCGTTAACGCTGGCTCGCCCCACAATTAAATAGACAAATAGCTCCCCGGTCCTTAATCAATTCCAACGCCCTCAGTGTATTTATAGTTTATGAATTCAAGAGACTAATAATAAATGAAGTGAAAAATTATAGCAGTTGGGTCGGATACGGAGAAGCAATCTTTCAACATAAGGGGGAAAGAACTAACGGTCATAGCCCTCGCAGCTTTAAAATCAAACACATCAACACCCTGACGTTTGAGAGAGAGAGAGAGAGAGAGAGAGAGAGAGAGAGAGAGAGAGAGAGAGAGAGAGAGAGAGAGAGGCTATAATCTTGGCTCCTGCATTAAACATTATTATTTGCACCATTTCAAGAAAAGAGAAATGTGATTTCAACATTATTTTATTATTTTAGTGTGAACAACATTCCAGATGCCACTGTTGGTTTGTGTGTGTGTGTGTGTGTGTGTGTATATATATATATAAATATACATATATATATATATATATATAATATATATATATATATATATATATATATATATATATATATATATATGGGTGTGTGTATACAAATCATAACAGCTAAAACGTGATAAATCTAAAATTTTTATTACAGTCACGAAGGTAAAAGTGAAAACACTTGACTGAAGTTGGCACTTTCGCCTCATCATAGATCCGATAATGTTCAAAACAATACATAAGAGCCATCTCCAATCAAGTGTTTTCTATTTTTATTCCGTTGCTAAATGCATAATATATATATATATATATATATATATATATATATATATATATATATATATATATATATATATATATACACACGTGTATAAACTCTAGCACATCAATGCATATTCACATAAACATCATGCAATAAGAGTAGAAAATATTTAAATAACTAATATCATTGACTATGATAAACAACTAATTATAGCAACATCACTGGCCTTTTTATATCAGGACATCGTCCAAGTTAGCAACCGTAAAACAGTGAAGACCAATGGCTATATTTTAAATATATGACCTTAAATGAAGATTCATTTGTAATTACTAGAATTCGAAGAAAAAAAGTTCTTTTAACTTCATTACACTAAACATTTTCAGAACATCCATAAACTGACTTGAATACTGTATACCACTGCCGTAAAATAAACTGTTTTCTTAATATATACAATTATTGTTAGTTTTTTTAACGTTTATTAATAAAAGCATAATTCCAGTAAAAGGCAGTACAAGATATCAGTGATAATTTTGGATATTTTCAGGAGAATGTACATTCATTCATTTAAAAATAAACATTTTACGTATGACAGTTCCAATGCACACTTATATTCTGATGGTCATAATTCATATTTTGACGGTCATAATTCATGCACGGTAAGTGGTAATGGTTGATAACCCATTTTTTTAATATATGAAAACTATTGATACGTTACATTAAAAAAAAAATCATTAATTTGAAAATAAACATTTTACGTATGACAGTTCCAATGCACTCATATATTTTGATGGTCATATTTCATATTTTGACGGTCATAATTCATGCACGGTAAGTGGTAATGGTTGATAACCCATTTTTTCAATATATGAAAACTAGTGATACGTTATATTAAAAAAAAAAAAAAAAAACATACCCAAACTGGCATTCGGAACTATTCCAAAACACAATTCTCGCCATCTACGTTAAGGGGAGTATTAAATTTTTCAAAAGCTTTAACATGAAACAAAAATAAAGGTTAAACTTATTCAAGTAAATCCACTACATTCTCAGATAGTTTCAAATGATCACCCTAGAGACAAGAGCCATGAAGTTCCTTCTCTCGGCCCCTCTACAACAAGGGGGTCTCTGTTGAAACTTGAAACACATACCAACAGTGTCCCCAAGGCAAGTGGAGTCTAGGGGAATTTCTCACTGGCGACTTGTGTCTTGTGCTAAGATTATCTCCTGAATAAGTAATAAATCAACTTGAGATTCTATGAACCCGTCCCCAAGTGGATACGCGTGAAATTGTTAAGGGAAATCCTATCAACTCTGTTTTCAAATTGTATAAATTTCCAAACAAATTATACACGGGCTTATGACCACGGGTGTATGAGAATACAGTTTCCAAGTAATACACCAAACCAACTTTTAACTAGATGAGTTGGAAGACCCATGTATACATGGCCGAGAACTATGACGCATGAAGTAGATGATGAATGGCCGAGTATATATATAAAAGCTCAAGATAGAGACGACTGACGAAATCTAAACGAGGCCCTTTGCGTCATTAGGCGTGGGGGGAGATAAAGATGATGATGATGACACCAAACATATTAAAATACCAAATACTGTAGTGAAATACAGTGAAGACAAAAATATTTAAAATATTATATTCTACGATGAACCAAAATATCTAGCAATTAAACAAGAGGCCCTTTGCGTCAACAAGAGGCCCTTTGCGTCAATAGGCGTTGGAGATGATGATGATGAAGATTATGACACCAAACATATTAAAATACCAGTGAAATACAATAAAGAAATAATTAGATTTTACAATGGACCAAAATAAACTAGAGACCCTTTGCGTCAACAAGAGGCCCTTTGCGTCAATAGGCGTTGGAGATGATGATGATGATGACAACACCAAACATAGGAAAAATACCAAAGAGTGAAATACAATGAAGAAAAAATTAGATTTTACAATGGACCAAAATATCAGGAAACTAAACAATAAGTCCTTTGCGTCAATAGGCGTTAGAGGAGATGACAATGATGATGATGGACACCAAACACAGCAAAATACTAAAGATTAAAATACAATAAAAACAAAATTAGATTTTACAATGGACCAAAATATCTGGAAACTAAACAAGAGGTCCTTTGCGTCAATAGACGTAGGAGGAGATGATGATGATGATGATGATGACGACGACACCAAAGATAGCAAAATATCAGAGTGAAATATGGTATTTTCATTATAAAATAAATTTTTGAACATACTTACCCGGTAGTTATATATATAGCTGACGTCAGGGACGTAAGCTATATATATATATATATATATATATATATATATATATATATATATATATATATATATATATATATATATATATATATATATAACTACCGGGTAAGTCTTATGTTTAAAAATAGAGAATACAAAAATATCTAAAAAAAATTAGATTGTACAAAGGACCAAAATATCAAGCAACCAAAACAAGCATGAAAACAAACATCCATGCTTTGAGAAGACACAAGATGCCATATGTAAGCCAAGCGTAGCAACGCTGTCGCGAAGCGAGCCAGTGATTAAGCCCTCTCGAGAATCTATGTTCTGGGTCAGAGGACGCCCGGCATCAAAGACTCCATCTGTACGTCTTGAGTTCGCTCTCCAACACTTTACACTTTGGAACAGGGGTGCCATTCGTACGATAATTATCGTACATGTACGATTATTTTAGGTCCAGTACGATGTACGATACATACCTTAGGTATATACATATGTGTGGTGTGTGTGTTTAATTAAACAATTATACTCAAATATTTTGAAATAAGTCAATCATAAACTCCTTAATAATTATATTGGAACTGTGTACGATAATTTTGGTTAAAAAACGACAATTTTAAGGCTCATGTAGGATAATCCAGTCGAAATAATCTGGCAACCCTGCTTTGGAAGTCGCCAGCTTGTCTTATGTTTACAGTAACGTTCGCTAGACGCCTGTTTTCTTATCACTGATAATGTGCCAACAAGACTTGGAAACACCTTGGAAACACTGGGTAATAATTAATGGGTTTATTTTTTATTTAGTATTAAAAATTATTTAGGACTGGAGGCAAAAATTTAGTAAAATATAGGAGTACATTAGTAATTGATAAACACAACCTATCTCTTTCTCTCATATATATATATATATATATATATATATATATATATATATAAAAATTATATACAGTATATATATATATATATATATATAATATACATATACAGTATATACGAATGTATGTATATACACACACACACACACACACACACACACACACACACATATATATATATATATATATATATATATATATATATATATATATATATATATATATATATATACATTAATTTAATGAGAAAAAAAACATGACACTTCAACACGTGATAATCAAACAAATATGTAACGAGTCAAAACGAATACAGCAAAACTTGATTGGAGATAGTAGCCTACTCTCGCAATAGCAACATAATTTTAAACTCTCACATTTAGAGAACATGGTATCCTGAGGAGGTTAGCTTTTAATGAGACCAGGTAAGTCGAATATAAGAAAAGAGGATAATAATAATAATAATAATAATAATAATAATAATAATAAAAGAACCTCAATGAGAACGAATCAGAGCTTTGTTTACAATTTTACAGTTGCTTAAATGGCGATGAATGGCACAGGCAAGGGACGGTGACACTGCCCTATCAAGCAGAACAATTGCACTAGAAACTGACCATATATACATATGATCAGCGCCCAAACGCCCTCTCCACCCACGCTAGGACCAATGAGGGCCAGGCAATGGCTGCTGATGACTCAGCATATAGGACTATAGGCTACCCCAAAACTCTCATCCTTAGCTCACAAGGATGGCGAAGTTCCAGCAACCAAAGAAACTAACGAGTTTGAGCAGGACTCGAACCCCAGTCTAGCAATCACCTGTCAGGGACGTTACCACATCGGCCACCACAGCTATCGTGTTAGGTAACGTCATTAACGTCGATTACTGTGTCGGCTTTTGACCAGGTAATTCTATGATTAGTGTTAAGCCACCAGATTCCTTTAGATTGCAAGGAAATGGCTAATAATCTAGCATTTATAAATACAAATATTATAAATGTTATAAATATAAATATAATTATATTTATATAAATAAATAAATACATATAAATATTATAAATGCATAACTTTCATTTGAAGGAAAATAAATCAATAGATAAACTATATCTACAGTTTGATGAATGTTATATAAATATAAATATTATAAACGTTTAAATATAAAAGACATTGACAAATATGGTTATTTCAAATAGCCATAGAAATAAGGATTATGTATTGTATAATGGCCCATGATTAGAACGCAAGTTGTTTAAGTAAAGCCATATATCAAGACGTATTATTATTATTATTAATATTAAATGCTAAGCTACAACCCTAGTTGGAAAAGCAGGATGCTATAAGCCCATGGTCCCCAACAGGGAAAATAGCCCAGTGAGTAAAAGGAAACAAAGAAATATAAAATATTTTAAGAATAGTAATAAAATTAAAACAAATATTTCCTATATAAACAATAAAAACTTCAACAAAACAAGAGGAAGAGAAACTAGATAGAACAGTGTGCCCGAGTGTACCCTCAAGCAAGAAAACACTAATACAAGACAGTGGAAGACCATGGTACAGAGGCTATAGCACTAGCCAAGTTTAGAGAACAATGCTTTGATTTTGGAGTGTCCTTCTCCTAGAAGAGCTGCTTACCATAGCTAAAGTCTCTTCTACCCTCACCAAGAGGAAAGTAGCCACTGAACAATTACATTGCCGTAGTTAACCCCTTGGGTGAAGAAGAATTGTTTGGTAATCTCAGTGTTGTAAGGTGTATGAGTACAGAGGAGAATCTGTAAAGAATAGGCCAGACTATTCGTTGTCTGTGTAGGCAAAGGGAATGAACCGTAACCAGAGACAAGGATCCAATGTAGTACTGTCTGGCCAGTAAAAGGACCCCTTAACTCTCTAGCAGTAGTATCTTAATGGGCAACTGCTAGATTATTAGTAATTTATTCTAATCTTATAAATTTGTAATATACATAATTAAGGTTACATAATTCATTCTAATAGAACGACCTGAATAGAAAATTCACATATAAGTTAATTAGTAACCTTTCAGAAAATAAAAAGTTTAAATTAGTTGTCTTGTGTAGCAATGAATATGTCTAAAAATAAAAGATAATCTTATTGTACTCCTTTTAATCCTAAGTGAATTTCACTAACGAATTTAATAACGATAAAAAAAAAGTGATTAAGGTCAAAATGTTGCTTTAGAATTCCCACACACGACTGTCAATGCCTTGTCAAGAGAGAGAGAGAGAGAGAGAGAGAGAGAGAGGGGGGAGAGAGAGAAAGAATAGCTCTTCAGGGAACAAAATTGGAGAGAGAGAGAGAGAGAGAGAGAGAGAGAGAGAGAGAGAGAGAGAGAGAGAGAGAGAGAGAGAGAGAGAGAGAGAGAGAGAGAGAGAATAGCTCTTCAGTGAACAAAATTGGAGAGAGAGAGAGAGAGAGAGAGAGAGAGAGAGAGAGAGAGAGAGAGAGAGAGAGAGAGAGAGAGAGAGAGAGAGAGAATAGCTCTTCAGTGAACAAAATTGGAGAGAGAGAGAGAGAGAGAGAGAGAGAGAGAGAGAGAGAGAGAGAGAGAGAGAGAGAGAGAGAGAATAACTCTTCAGGGAACAAAATTGGATGAACATTCACGAGCACCATACTTCTGGATTTCCCAGAATGAAGTCGACAATATTAGATTGGACGATGGATTACTTGATTATCTGGATTTGCGATATGAAAGCAACAAAACAGTACACGTCAACACATTTCAAGACCCACTGAGAGAGAGAGAGAGAGAGAGAGAGAGAGAGAGAGAGAGAGAGAGAGAGAGAGAGATAACGAAATACTAAATTTCACTACCCATGCAACACCATACAAAAACACATGCATACTCAATAATAAGTGTCAACAATCTCATCTATTTTTTTCTTAATTTCATCCAAATCATGATTTTGAATATCTATTAGTTTGTTATCAAATCATCTCGACACAAATGCTACTATAGTCCATTTCTTTTAGCGAGGCAGATTTGCACCGACTCGCAGCGGTACCCTTTTAGTTCGGAAAAGTTTGCTGATCGTTAATTGGTTAAAATTATCTTGTTCAAACAATCAGCGATCAGGAAACTTTTCCGAGGTAAAATGGCACCGCTGCGAGTCGGTGTAAATCTGCCTCGCTAAAAGAAATGGACTATAGTACGTCATGGTCATTTACTATTACCAAAATATTTACCAAAATGTATGTGTACTTATATGTATGTACAAATACAGTATACACAAATATATATATTACAGATGTAATCTTCCTTAGCACGAAGCATGTGTGTGTATATATATATATATATATATATATATATATATATTATATATATATATATATATATATATATATATATATATGTATATATATATATACACACACATATATATATATATATATATATATATATATATATATATATATAAATATATATATATATATATATATATATATATATATATATATATATATATATAGTAACCCTTTTAATGCCATGTCTCATCCTCCCCAAGATTAATTATCCAGAATGTTTTCAAGGAAAAGCCAGATGACGAAGCAGCTGTGGGATCTACCCCAGGCACACGCATTGGAAAATATACACCAATTTGTCACATCATTCTCAGAATGTAGAAATTGGATGTACATTTGGAATCAGGAGAGGTAGGATGGTACATATCTTTGTAGGTGGTAGGTTGGTCAGGGCACCAGCCACCCACTGAGATACTACTGCTTGAGAGTTATGGGGTCCTTTGACTGGCCAGACAGTACTACATTGGGTCCTCCATCTGGTTACAGTTCATTTAACCTTTGCCAACGCACACACCGAATAGTGTGTCCTATTTATAACATATTATCCTCTGTCCTCATACACCTGTCAACATTGAGATTACCAAACAATTCTTCTTCACTCAACGGGTTAACTACTGCACTGTAATTGTTCAGTGGCTACTTTCCTCCTAGTAAGGGTAGAAGAGACTCTTTAGCTACGGTAAGCAGCTTTTCTGGGAGAAGGACATCCCAAAATTAAACCATTGTTCTCTACTCTTGGGTAGTACATAGCCTCTGTACCATGGTTTTCCACTGACTTGGGTTAGAGTCCTCTTGCTTGAGGGTACAATCTAATTTCTCTTCCTCTTGTTTTGTTAACGTTGTTTATAGTTTATATAGGAAATATTTATTTTAATGTTACTGTTCTTTAAATATTTTATTTTTCATTGTTCCCTTTCCTCACTGGGCTATTTTCCCTGTTGGGGGCATACATTTGGAATTAGCCATGGTGAGCAGCTTTTCTGGGAGAACGACATCCCAAAATCAAACCATTGTTCTCAACTTTGGGTAGTACATAGCCTCTTTACCATGGTTTTCCACTGACTTGGTTAAGAGTTTTCTTGCTTGAGGGTACACTCTAATTTCTCTTACTTTTGTTTGGTTAACGTTGTTTATAGTTTATATAGGAAATATTTATTTTAATGTTACGGTTCTTTAAATATGTCATTTTTCATTGTTCCCTTTCCTCACTGGGCTATTTTTCCTGTTGGGTACCCTGGGCTTATAGCATCCTGCTTTTCTAACTAGGGTTGTAGCTAAGCAGGTAATAATAATAATAATAATAATAATAATAATAATAATAATAATAATAATAATAATAATCTGGAACTAAGTATATTGATTAAAATACTGGTAATAGGGTTACCTCAAGAAGGTCAATGTTTCCTTTATAATTTTTAATGTTTTAGATATATGAGCCTCACTACAAGGCCCCCCCAGGTCTCTGCAGCTCTCCCACTGCAACACTCCAAAAAGATTAACTTCACTACAAAAAATAATACCCCAGTAGCAAAGAATAACAGAAAATAAAAAGGATAAGATAAATAACCAATTATTGTATTAGATTAACTTTAAGACATTAACCCTTTGTACCTTTATATAAATAAAATTCTGGCCAAATAATACTTTACATTACTCTTACAAATACTTAACTTTCCAAACAATTCCATATATTGGTTAATTATATAACTGCCATTCTTCTTTCGCCCATATATCTTATCAGCTAAGAAATAAAAAAATGTTTTACAGCAATCTATTGGTTAATTATATAACTGCCATTCTTCTTTCACCCATATATCTTATCAGCTAAGAAATAAAAAAATGTTTTACAGCAATCTATAGGTTAATTATATAACTGCCATTCTTCTTTCACCCATATATCTTATCAGCTAAGAAATAAAAAAATGTTTTACAGTAATCTATTGGTTAATTATATAACTGCCATTCTTTTTTCACCCATATATCTTATCAGCTAAGAAATAGAAATTTTTTTTTACAGCAATCTATTGGTTAATTAGATAACTGATATTCTTCTTTCACCCATATATCCTATCAGCTTAAAAATAAAAAATGTATTAAAGCAATCTAGGTCAGCTGTTCCCTAGTAAGGTTAGAATGATGTATGAATTTGACATTTAGAGACAAAGTCCAAGGCATTAGTTAGGTAAAGTTAGGGAAGGTCAAGTAGAGTTATGAAAGTTTTGGTCTCAGGATCTGGTGCTGGAACCTTGTTAATTTGGAAGACTTATTCTATCTCTAAAAACGCTCTATTTCGTATAGAAATGAAAGATATCCCTGGGCTTATAACATCTTGCTTTTCCAACTAGGGTTGTATCTGGGCAAGTAATAATAATAATAATAATAATAATAATAATAATAATAATAATAATAATAATAATAATAATAATAATAATAATTCGAAACACCGAATTACGTTCAAAAACAAAATTTATCGTCCAAATACTATTCTAACTGAATATATAATTTACCAAATTAAGGATTTTCTAACAGCCGGAAGGTTTATGTCATTTCCAACCAAAGGTACAGTTGGACAGGAATTCCTGGTACACCTCGCTCAAAAGAAATGCACCCAGCCACACACACACAAATATTATATATGAATATATATACATATATATATATATATATATATATATATATATATATATATATAATGAGCATATTATATACATATATATACAAGTCGTTGAACCTAACAGGTGGGGTTGCCAGTAGTTAAAGTGAACGCGTTTCCCTTAGTAAGTGCTGGCTGCTAAAACAAACACACTTTGACCAGAATAAGGATTCTCATATACATTACTCCAAAAGCTTAACCAAAGTTTTAACTACCAAGTAAAAAATTTCATATATACAATCCAAGGGTATATTGATATAGTTAATTTATTCTCCTCATTTATTTATTTCCTTATTTCCTATCCTCACTGGGCTATTTTTCCCTGTTGGAGCCCTTGGGCTTACAGCATCTTGCTTTTCCAACTAGGTCTAATAATAATAATAATAATAATAATAATAATAATGATAATAATAATAATAATAATAAAGAGGGGAAAAGTTTAATTTCAAGGTGAATATGACTAATTAACCCTTCATTTGAGAAGATAAAGCTATTATTATTATTATTATTATTATTATTATTATTATTATTATTATATATTTTTTTTTTTTTGAAAAATAATGGCTGCCTTAGTTGCATTGATCTTATACTCAATGCAACTGAGGCAGCCATTATTTTCACCAAAACTTGCCTGAAAGAGGGTCTACTACCGAAATATTATCATCATCATCATCATCATCATCATCATTATTATTATTATTATTATTATTATCATAAACTAAAACAAGCAAAGCTAATCCCAAGAACCTCAGAACAGAGCAAAGAGGCGCCTAAGGGAGAAGAGGACGCTTAGTGTGTGAGGGGTTGATGGTTACCAAGTTATGTGGGGGGATTGTGAACAGATGGGAAGGGGAAGGGAGGGGATGGGGGGGGGGGAAGGGGATGTGAGGGGAGGATAAAGGGCGAGGGAATAGGTCAGCCTCACAACAGAGGGTTTCTTTGTGGCAACCACCAGGGTATGTATGTCATCGCCACAATCATTACTCTCGACTTCCCTCGCGCGAAGACTCCTTTCCCCCTTAGTAAAATTTCTTATTTTTCTATTTTTTTTTATATTTCATTAAAAAATACAAATTTACAATCTTTTTTATCTATTATGAAACACACATTTACAATCTTACAATTTATAACATATATAACATCATAGTATATTTATATTTGTCTATCTTTTTTTATATTTCATTATAAAATACACATTTACAATCTTTTTTATCTATTATGAAATACTCATTTACAATCTTACAATTTATAACATATATAATATAGTATATTTACATAAATAATTTTTTATACATATACTGTATTTACAATTGAAATTCCCAACACCACGAGATTTTCTTTTTTTTTAGATAGGAAAGGTAGGTGTAAGAGGGACGAAGGCAGCTAGATAGCTAACCATGGTAGGGAATAGTTTAGAAATTTAGGTATTATTAAGAGTAAAGCATGGTTTAACCACAAATCTATATTTCCCTATTGGATCCCTTGGGCTTATAACATCTTGCTTTTCTAACCAGGGTGGTAGTTTAGCTAATAATAATAATAATAATAATAATAATAATAATAATAATAATAATATTACTCATATATATATATATATATATATATATATATATATATATATATATATATATATATATATATATATATATATATATATATATAGGTACATTTTTCTTACTATTAAGTTTTACATTTATTATTCAACATTATATTTAAATAGTAGATTCTCGTAACTACATTTCAAACACGAACATTTCTTACACGGAAAGTATGTGTGTATATTAAAATGCATTGTAAGACCTTGTGCATTTGCATACGTGTGTATGTATGGGTGTGAAAAAATATACAATATACACCTAGTGATGTGTAAAACTCCACCAATATCACTTCGTTTACTGCACTTCTTTATCCAAGATTATCAAGTGAAGTGTAAAACTGCACCAAAATTCCTTCGTTTTCTTCTCTTCTTTATGAAAGATTATCAAGTAAGTGTAAAACTGCAACAAAATTCCTTCGTTTACTTCACTTCTTTATCAAAGATTATCAAGTGAAGTGTAAAACTGCAACAAAATTCCTTCGTTTACTTCGCTTCTTTATGAAAGATTATCAAGTGAAGTGTAAAACTGCAACAAAATTCCTTCGTTTACTTCACTTCTTTATGAAGGATTATCAAGTGAAGTGTAAAACTGCACCAAAATTCCTTCGTTTACTTCACTTTTTTTATCAAGGATTATCAAGTGAAGTGTAAAACTGCACCAAAATTCCTTCGTTTACTTCACTTCTTTATGAAAGATTATCAAGTGAAGTGTAAAACTGCAACAAAATTCCTTCCTTTACTTCACTTCTTTATCAAAGATTATCAAGTGAAGTGTAAAACTGCACCAAAATTCCTTCCTTTACTTCACTTCTTTATCAAAGATTATCAAGTGAAGTGTAAAACTGCACCAAAATTCCTTCCTTTACTTCACTTCTTTATCAAAGATTATCAAGTGAAGTGTAAAACTGCACCAAAATTCCTTCCTTTACTTCACTTCTTTATCAAAGATTATCAAGTGAAGTGTAAAACTGCACCAAAATTCCTTCGTTTACTTCACTTTTTTTTATCAAGGATTATCAAGTGAAGTGTAAAACTGCAACAAAATTCCTTCGTTTACTTCACTTCTTTATCAAAGATTATCAAGTGAAGTGTAAAACTGCAACAAAATTCCTTCGTTTACTTCACTTCTTTATCAAAGAAGATTATCAAGTGAAGTGTAAAACTGCACCAAAATTCCTTAGTTTACTTCACTTCTTTATCAAAGATTATCAAGTGAAGTGTAAAACTGCAACAAAATTCCTTCGTTTACTTCGCTTCTTTATGAAAGATTATCAAGTGAAGTGTAAAACTGCAACAAAATTCCTTCGTTTACTTCACTTCTTTATGAAGGATTATCAAGTGAAGTGTAAAACTGCACCAAAATTCCTTCGTTTACTTCACTTTTTTTATCAAGGATTATCAAGTGAAGTGTAAAACTGCACCAAAATTCCTTCGTTTACTTCACTTCTTTATGAAAGATTATCAAGTGAAGTGTAAAACTGCAACAAAATTCCTTCCTTTACTTCACTTCTTTATCAAACATTATCAAGTGAAGTGTAAAACTGCACCAAAATTCCTTCCTTTACTTCACTTCTTTATCAAAGATTATCAAGTGAAGTGTAAAACTGCACCAAAATTCCTTCCTTTACTTCACTTCTTTATCAAAGATTATCAAGTGAAGTGTAAAACTGCACCAAAATTCCTTCCTTTACTTCACTTCTTTATCAAAGATTATCAAGTGAAGTGTAAAACTGCACCAAAATTCCTTCGTTTACTTCACTTTTTTTATCAAGGATTATCAAGTGAAGTGTAAAACTGCAACAAAATTCCTTCGTTTACTTCACTTCTTTATCAAAGATTATCAAGTGAAGTGTAAAACTGCAACAAAATTCCTTCGTTTACTTCACTTCTTTATCAAAGAAGATTATCAAGTGAAGTGTAAAACTGCACCAAAATTCCTTAGTTTACTTCACTTCTTTATCAAAGATTATCAAGTGAAGTGTAAAACTGCACCAAAATTCCTTCCTTTACTTCACTTCTTTATCAAAGATTATCAAGTGAAGTGTAAAACTGCACCAAAATTCCTTCCTTTACTTCACTTCTTTATCAAAGATTTTCAAGTGAAGTGTAAAACTGCACCAAAATTCCTTCCTTTACTTCACTTCTTTATCAAAGATTATCAAGTGAAGTGTAAAACTGCAACAAAATTCCTTCCTTTACTTCACTTCTTTATCAAAGATTATCAAGTGAAGTGTAAAACTGCAACAAAATTCCTTCCTTTACTTCACTTCTTTATCAAAGATTATCAAGTGAAGTGTAAAACTGCAACAAAATTCCTTCGTTTACTTCACTTCTTTATTAAAGATTATCAAGTGAAGTGTAAAACTGCAACAAAATTCCTTGTTTTCTTCACTTCTTTATCAAAGATTATCAAATGAAGTGTAAAACTGCAACAAAATTCCTTCGTTTTCTTCGCTTCTTTATGAAAGATTATCAAGTGAAGTGTAAAACTACAACAAAATTCCTTCGTTTTCTTCGCTTCTTTATGAAATATTATCAAATGAAGTGTAAAACTGCAACAAAATTCCTTGTTTTCTTCACTTCTTTATCAAAGATTATCAAATGAAGTGTAAAACTGCAACAAAATTCCTTGTTTTCTTCACTTTTTTATGAAAGATTATCAAATGAAGTGTAAAACTGCAACAAAATTCCTTCGTTTTCTTCGCTTCTTTATGAAAGATTATCAAGTGAAGTGTAAAACTGCAACAAAATTCCTTCGTTTTCTTCGCTTCTTTATGAAAGATTATCAAGTGAAGTGTAAAACTGCAACAAAATTCCTTCGTTTTCTTCGCTTCTTTATGAAAGATTATCAAGTGAAGTGTAAAACTGCAACAAAATTCCTTCGTTTTCTTCGCTTCTTTATGAAAGATTATCAAGTGAAGTGTAAAACTACAACAAAATCCCTTCGATTACTTCACTTCTTTATCAAAGATTTTCAAGTGAAGATTATCAAGGGAAGTGTAAAACTCCACCAATATCACTTCGTTTACTTCACTTCTTTATCAAAGATCATCAAGTGAAGTGTAAAACTCCAACAAAATACATTCTTTTACTCCACTTTTTTTATTAGCTATCAAACTAAAATCCTTCATATTCAATGAAAATCATCCACACGAAATAACCTTTTGAAACATCACGAAGCACCATCTATCTGTAGACCACTTGGCCATCTAAATGCATTTCCTCGTCTCAATAGAAGAGGTTTCAGTAACTTTACTCTGTAGGATAAACATCAAACGCTTGGCGAGGATCGTCTCCCTAACCCACCCACCCCCCTCCCCACCCCCCCCGGGACTCTGCCTTGCCACAACCTTCTCTCAACCGCCACCAAAACCGCCCAAAAGATGCCTGCCATACCCACGCCCATACTATGGTGGAGTAACGATATCCAGTGCTCTCCTCCTGACATAAACAACACTCTTTCTATAATATATAGGTTTTTATCTAAGCCATCTATTCTTGAAGTAATAATCTTCTCTCTCTCTCTCTCTCTCTCTCTCTCTCTCTCTCTCTAAGTGGTCGAATAACCTTACATAGTGCATCTTGAAAATAAGAAGTATGAAAAAAATTTGTCTCTCTCTCTCTCTCCTCTCTCTCTCTCTCTCCTCTAACCCAACGATGAGAAATCGACTCCAAATTTCTCTCAAAATTAAATCTGATGTAGAATGAACAAAATAAATCATATTTATCTCTAAACTCAAAACATACACACACACGCACACACTTATAAAAAGTCACGATTAACCAATCTCAAAAGAAGAGAGAGAGAGAGAGAGAGAGAGAGAGAGGAGAGAGAGAGAGAAAAACGAACCAGGCGCCGGTCAACCAACTTGCCATCCTTCCCAAGATCCTAGAGCGATCTCCCCTCATTTCTCTCCCCTCCTTTCTATCCAACATTCCCTCCTCCTTCCCTCTCCCACAGTCCGATGCTCCCTCTCTCTCTCTCTCCCTCTTTCTTCTCAAGGCATTTATCCGACCGTAGCAACAAGTGGCTGAACCCAAGCTCGAACCAACTGGGTGTTGATGACGGTCTTGGTGTGGCCACTTCTTTCAATAGGATTTCGAGATCGTTCTTCTTCCTTGGGTTTCTTCACAACAGAGTTCTTTAACGTGTGTGGAATTTGGAGTTTCTTGTTTGTTAGGGGAGATCTTTTTACTTGAAAAATACGTCGAAGTAAATGTTATACGTATATCAAAACTTTTATATTTCGGAGTTTTTAACGTTATATAAAGAACACAAATAATATATATATATATATATATATATTATATACACATATATACATACACACAGTGAGAGAGAGAGAGAGAGAGAGAGAGAGAGAGAGAGAGAATACATATCTATATATACGCAGAGGTATATATATATATATATATATACATATATATATATATATATATGTGTGTGTGTGTGTGTGTGTGTGCGTGCGTGTGTGTGCGCGCGCGCACGTGTATACTAGCGTGCCAGTGTGTACAATGATGTACAGTATACGAACTACCATAAATGTTTTTTACAAACTTCTCTATAAAGGTTATGATCTTAGCATCAACCTTTTACCAATTATATGACTAAGCTGGCACTTTATTATATAGACACTTTATATCTTTACATCTATAAGGATATATCTTATGATAATAGAAAAAGAGAATAGTAAAATCACGGCCACGCACTAAAACAACTTTCCAAAGTCTTTCAGGAACAACAAGTGTTGTCAACATTCTTGCACACACACACACACACACACACATATATATATATATATATATACATATATATATATATATATATATAAGAGAAGTAAACATTTAGAAACTAGTGTATCGTTTCTTTATAGTCATGTTTTAAAATACTTTTAGACATAATTTTTGACGGGTCACATACACTAGTGTACATTAAACAGAAATGATACTTTCAATACCTCTTCAATCGTTATTATGAACATGACTCTACGACTTTGCATGACTAATGAAATCTAAACGATAAGCAAAATACAACGTTTTACTCATCCTTACATAATCTAAAGCTTTTTGCCTTTACATTAATATAATCACATTCACAGTCCCAGGACACTGTAAAAACCGTCTTATATGTGATTCAAGTTACAATATTATTATTATCATTATTATTATTAGTATTATTATTATTATTATTATTATTATTATTATCATTATTATTATTATTAGCTAACCTACAACCCTAGTTAGAAAATCAGGATACTATAAGCCCAAGGGCTCCAACAGGAAAAAAGTCCAGTGAGGAAAAAAAATAAGGAAATAAATAAAATATATGAAAATCAATAAACAATTAAAATAAAATATTTTAAGTACAGTAACAACATTTAAACATCTTTCATACATAAACTATAAAAAGACTCATGTCATCCTGTTCAACGTAAAAACATTTGCTGCAGGTTTGAACTTTTGAAGTTCTACCGATTCAACTACTCGGTTAGGAAGATCATTCCATAACTTGGTCACAGCTGGAATAAAATTTCTAGAATACTCTGTAGTACTGAGCCTCATGATGGAAAAAGCATGGTTATTAGAATTAACGACTTAATATAGTTATAAAACCTTCTTAAGCCATATATGAATCTATAATCTGAATATACAATAGATGGGCATTAAGAATAGTAGAATGGGTCCCTTGAGATTGTAAAAGAAGCAGGGGAAGGAAGAGATGATTGTTTGACGAACTAAGAAAGTTTGCGGGTGTGGACTGATATAGAAAGTCCACAAACAGACGCATATGGAAGGACATATCTTTATTTACTTTGATGGCTGCTTTTCCGGTCCTATACAGCAGGGGAACCCGACTCTCTACAGGACATCCACTGTCGTTTTACCTTGTTCGTTCAGAGTATTTAACGTTACATATCACGTATTGTTCATTTACTGTTAAAAGTCACTATTGTACGACCCATGAAATAAGTCTTTAGTTCCCTCTTGAAAGCCTTAATGTCTTCAATCATTTCGATGTCTCGTGGGAGCGTCTTATTATAGCTGAGGCCTTTGTTCTGCAGTGGACTATTAACATCTGATGATGATGAATCATAGTGCAGTTTAGATCCCACCTTTGGCAAAACATCTAATCCCACAGCTTAAAAAAATAATAATAATAATAAAAAAATAATATCATCTTGATGCTAATCCTCCAAGTTAAAATCACGTCTCTTCAAATGAAATGATGAGCAAAGCAACATGCCATGTCACTAGTTGCTGACTAACTTTATCACTTTAAACATTCTTTGTTTAAGTTTTGAAAAGAATCATGCTAAGTCATTTGAATCGTGACAAAACACCATAACATAATGACAAGGAAGAATGACGGTCATTATTATTATTATTATTATTATTATTATTTGAGCATCAACTCTTGGTTGGAAAGCACGATATTATAAGCCCAATGGCTCCAAAAGAGAAAATAGCCCAGAGAGAAAAGGAATATAAGGAAACAGAACAGCGTGGTGAGTATACTCTCAAGCAAGAGAAGTGATGATTGAAACTGATTTCACATTTAAATTTACGTCAGGTAAAATCATATAACAAGGACCTATATAACACGTGGCTAGGTCTACGTATATGGGATACAAAAGGTTTTAAACATACTAAGGCAGGCGTTAACTTCATAAATACAAAACGAAGAAAGTAATCTGTGTGAAAAAAAAAAAAACACTTCAAATATTCAAATTAGGGTTGCAGTTTAATATGGGAAAAAATTAGGATTGCACTTTAAAAAATAAAATAACTAGGGTTGTAGTTTAATATAAGAAAATTTCGGTTACAGATTAATATAGGAAAAAATTAGGGTTACAGTTTAAAATAGGAAGAATTGAGGTTACAGTTAAATATAGGAAAAAAATGGGATTACAGTTTAATATAGGAGAATTTGGGTAACAGTTTAATATAAGAAAAAATTAGGGTTACAGTTTAATATAGGAAACAATGGGGTTACGGTTTAATAAAGGAAAAAAATAGGGTTACACAGTTAAGCTAATAACCATAAAAAAAGTAAAATAGGAAATATCATTAGATAAAAGAGCTACGTCCAGTTTGTTAAGTCTACTTTTAAAATCTATGATAAAATTTAGAAGATCTCAATTTGCAATCAATTACGGTGGATCTCCTTTCAGTGTGAAAAGGTATTCCAAAATCAAGAAAAAAATAATAAAATAGAATTGATATAAATATAATAAACTATTTGTAAACTAAGCTCGTGCGTATCATTTATCCTTCTCTATACCATGATTTTGATGCTTAATGGTTATTGAGAGAGAGAGAGAGAGAGAGAGAGAGAGAGAGAGAGAGAGAGAGAGAGAGAGAGCTCTATACCATGATTTTGATGCTTAATGGTTATTGAGAGAGAGAGAGAGAGAGAGAGAGAGAGAGAGAGAGAGATAGAGAGAGCTCTATACCATGATTTTGATGCTTAATGGTTATTGAGAGAGAGAGAGAGAGAGAGAGAGAGAGAGAGAGAGAGAGAGCTCTATACCATGATTTTGATGCTTAATGGTTATTGAGAGAGAGAGAGAGAGAGAGAGAGAGAGAGAGAGAGAGAGAGCTCTATACCATGATTTTGATGCTTAATGGTTATTGAGAGAGAGAGAGAGAGAGAGAGAGAGAGAGAGAGAGAGAGAGGGGGAAAGTATTTGCCAAACTAAATTGTAGTCCAGAGTTCTTGTTAACAGTTCAAGTAATCCTTCTGCCACTGTTTAACCATTTACTTTTGCATCACAAATCTCGAAACATGATCTGACATTTTTTTCCAAGGGGGGAGGGAGCAGACGACTGAACAGCTGTCAGTCAGTGTTAATGAAGGGGGAGGTGAAGGGGGGGGGGGGCTGGAGAAGGCTATACCTATCAGGCTATTCATATCGCTGGGTAGCCTCATACCAAGGCTGTTACCAAGTTGTGGAATGATCTTCCTAATCGAGTGGTTGAATCAGTAGAACTTCAAAAGTTCAAAGTTGGAGCAAATGCTTTTTTGTTGACCAGGCGGACATGAGTCTTTTTATAGTTTATTTATGACATATTTGTTTTTGATGTTGTTAATAGTTTATATATGACATGTCTGTTTTGACGTTGTTACTTATTTTAGAATGATTTATTGTTAATTTGTTCTCTTCATTTATTTATTTCCTTATTTCCTTTCCTCACTGGGCTATTTTTCCCTGTTGGAGCCCCTGGGCTTATAGCATCTTGCTTTTCCAACTAGGGTTGTAGCTTGGATAGTAATAATAATAATAATAATAATGATGATGATGAACAAATTCGTAGATGGATTTTTCTTTATTCACCCATGAAAATATTGATTATTTTTCCATTATAAAATGAAATAAAAAGCGTGTAGCCATCTAATTATGGAGGATCGCATAGCTCTTTTCTTTCAAACAGTATGCGTGTTAAGATATTGTTCTAATGGTGATAAGATATATAGCGATTTTATATTTATTAAGACAAGATGACTGGTCCCTCTTTATAATTTATATATGAAAGATCTATTTTAATACTGTTACTGTTCTTAAAAAGATCTTATATTAACTGTTCGTTACTTTTCTTGTAGTTTATTTATTTCCGTGTTT
>NC_090728.1:55107817-55110317 GCF_036898095.1 Palaemon carinicauda | reverse complement strand
AATCAGCGACCAGGAAACTTTTCCGAGCTAAAAGGGCACCGTTACGAGTCAGAGCAAATGCGCCTCATTAAAACAAATCAGTATAGTTTTCTTATTATTTTACTTATAACTAATAACCTTCTAGTTCTACTTGTATCTAGTATTTATATTTCCGGTAAAACCAGAATTTGGAAAGTTAATCTTTTGGTCATTCACGACGTACCCCTACTAGGTTGGTATGCTGTGAGCGATCAGATTAAAGTCTCCCACCATCACCAATCCTCAGTGGCCAGCGTGGTGATGGAAATGACCAAACTCCAGTCATGACCGAGACATGTTTGAGGCCTTTGTCCTGAAGTGGACGAGAAACGGCTGCATGTATAGGTGTTTAAGATATATATATATATATATATATATTTATATATATATATATATATATATATATATGTCTGTGTGTATCTGATTATTGAAAAAAACAAACCGACTTCAGTCAACGAATAAAATGATTAAACTTAAATTCGCATGAAAAAACAACAGAAAATATATCTTATGTTGAACAAGCTGGCATAAGTCCTTTTATGGTTTATATATGAAATATCTGTTTCAATATTACCGTTTTAAAGTATTTTATTCTGATTGTTCATTTATTTCTCATATCGTTTATTTATTATTTATTTCCTTTCCTCACTGGGCTATTTTTCCCTGTTGGAGCCTCGGGATTATAGCATCTTGCTTTTTTAACTAGAGTTCTAGCTTAGCTAGTCATCATCATCATCATAATAATAATAATAATAATAATAATAATAATAATAATATTAATAATAATAATAATAATAACAACAAATAGCCAAAAATTTTTCATATCTGTTAAAACCTAAACAAAGAATTAATTTATTTCTCATATCGTTTATTTATTTCCTTTCCTCACTGGGCTATTTTTCTATGTTGGAGCCCTCCGGCTTATGGTATCTTGCTTTTTCAACTAGGGTTGTAGCTTAACTAGTAATAATAATAATAATAATAATAATAATAATAATAATAATAATAATTAATAGCCAAAATGTTTTTAGAAATGTACGTGATTATTTCAAATCGGTGTAAAAACAACGGAAAATAAATCTTGCCTAACAACAAATAGCCAAAAATGTTTAATATGTGTTAAAACATAAACAGAGAAACATTGTAAAATTTTACATGTTCCAAATACGTTTATGGTCACGACCAGGGAGCGACACATCTCGTTGACCTATTTTACGACCATTTTTATGTGATCAATCTTTGTAAAGTTAGGTTTTCATGGTAACCCAGCAATTTCCGTAATTTAATATACCTGAATATTTAGATTTAAAAAATGCAATATGTTAAAAACGTACTTCCATAGGACGAGTTGAATTTAGACGAATTAGGATATTTAGGTAAAAAAATTATCTATATATATATATATATATATATATGATGTATTATAGCCACGAAAGGAAAAATGAAAAGACTTGATTGGAGTTAGTACTTTCATCCACTCAGGACATTATCAAACTCAACAATGAGAATACATATACAAAGACATCGTATTTATACAGGAGAAGGGGATCCAACAGCTGTCAATTTCTTAATAATTCCGGAGAAGTCAGATTTTAGATAAAAGGAAAATACTGGATTAACGGAAAACAAACCTGGACTTAGATTCAAATTTCTGCCTTGAGTACAATAGATTAAAAATGATTCGACAATATTCCTGTAAATAATATTTCAGCAACTTGCAATACTTCGATGTATAGACTTCCTAATGAAATGCAATTTAATCAAAGAATATTTAGTTCATCATAAAATTTTTTTATAAATACTTTATATAATATTACAGCAGCTCACAATACTTCGATGAATAGACTTTCTAATGAGATAAAGTTTTATTACGAATTTAATGAAACATATTCACATTTCTCCATCTAGATTTTTCTTACCAATACATTTCTTTGATCAGTATGCCTAATGTTATTCTCAACCTAAAAACTTCTTTTAGTGCAAGAATGTATAAGTTTACATTCATACATGTATTTCATATATATATATATATATGTATATATATGCATATTATTTGATAAATTTATGACGTAGGAACTAAATTGAAATTCCCTAAATTCTAATTGATAAGTCTCTATAGAAAGCTAAAAATATATTCTATTCCAATATCAATAAGGAAACCTTTAAGAATGAGTGTGTATTGGCACTAACATATAAAGTAATCTTTTTCTTATATGAAAAATATTCTAAAAAATCAAAGTAAATATTGAACTTAATATCCCAGAAACCGTTAGGAAATAGATAATAGATAATAGATAATTCCCAAACGCTAAATAAAGGTTCACTCGCACTCCGCAAAAGAGATTAGTTCACCAAATGTTTAACTGGGCTCTACGAGGCACAAGAAGAGTTGGAAGACCCAGGCCTACATGGCTGAAGACTATGGAGCGTGAAGTGGGAGATGATGAGTGGAGAAGTACTGAATTAAAAGCTCAAGATAGAG
>NC_090728.1:55100317-55102817 GCF_036898095.1 Palaemon carinicauda | reverse complement strand
AATAGTTCAGTGAGGAAAGGAAACAAAGAAAAATAAAATATTTTAAGAAGAACAACAAGATTAAAATAAATAACTCCTACATAAACTATAACAAACTTTAACAAACCAAGAGGAAGTGAAATAAGATAGAATAGTGTGCCCGAGTGTACCCTGAAGCACGAGAACTCTAACCAAAAAGACAGAGGAAGACCATGGTACGGAGGCTATGGCACTACCCAAGATTAGAGAACAATGGTTTGATTTTGGAGTGTCCTTCTCCTAGAAGAGCTGCTTACCATAGCTAAAGAGTCTCTTCTACCCTTACAAAGAGAAAAGTTGCCACTGAACAATTACAGTGAAGTAAGAAGATGAATTTTAAAACCGTTTCACCACTTTCATATCTTACTTTTTTCCCTTAATAAAATGTAGGACAGTAAATAGTAAATTTGGTGAAAGGGCTTTTAGCTACTGTGCGCCTAGACATTATAATAAACTGCCAACTGAAATGAAGGACCTAAAGGGAGCAATTGAATTTAAGAAGAAACTAAAGACATTACTTTTCACAAGATCATATGATTTGGAAGATGCTACAATCAAAGAATTGTATAAGTTATAATGAAAATGTTTCGTTAGATGATTGATATGGACCGGCCCGAGAAGTAGTTCACTCGACTTCAGTGGAGGGTTGGATTTAAACCCAAAACAAGTAAGCAAGTAAGTAATAACTTGTATATACTTCATTGCACGTTGATCCTTGACACTCTTGGCATGGATACAAAACTGGGATTTTTTTTCCTAGATACAATAACTTAAGGTTATGAGGGATTACGGAACTAAATGTAAAAATGGACTATCATACCGGAAACAATTCAAACATAATCGGAAGTAATCCATTCATATAATTGGCGACAGCAAATTACGCGAAAAAGGGGCGAGGGACAGCGGAAGATATGATGTATCTGTCGTGTCATTGTGTGTGTGTGTGGGTGGGTGTGTGTATATATATATATATATATATATTGTGAACTTGCTAAACCAAGTGGGACGATTAACTGGTAACATTATTTCCTTTTATATATATATATATATATATATCAGTCACGTGTTTGTAATCATGCAAACACGCAAAGAATAAAATACGTAAGAAGTCAATTCCTTATATGAATAAATAAATAAATAAATAAATACACACACACACACACACATATATATATATATATATATATACATATATATATATATATATATATACATATATATATACATATATACATACATATCCAGAAAAAGCAATTTGTTAGCATGGAAGTACTGAAAGGTAATTATTTTCAGCTCACAGTAACACAACTTTTATCAAGTTGCATAAATCTCAAAATATACAAAAACAAAAATGCATCCAAATAATTCATAAACTGGTCCGACTTAGCTTTATAATTGATGAACAAATTCCATTTAAAATCGCCCGGTGAAATTTTACCCCCTCCCCTTTTTTTCCACATAGGTCCAATTATTTCAAACACCAAAAGTGTGGAAGACCTTTGTTTATTGTTTGTTTTTGTTTATTGTTTATTGCCATAGCCTCTGTACCATGGTTTTCCACTGCCTTGGGTTAGAGTTCTCTCGCTTGAGGGTACACTCGGGCACACTGTTCTCTCTTGTTTCTCCTCCTCTTGTTTTGTTAAAGTTTTTATAATTTATATAGGAAATATTTATTTTAATATTGTTGCTGTTCTTAAAACAATTAATTTTTTCCTTGTTTCCTTTCCTCACTGGGCTGTTTTCCTTGTTGGAGCCCCTGGGCTTATAGCATCCTGCTTTTCCAACTAGGGTTGCAGCTTAGCAAATAATAATAATAATAATAATAATAATAATAATAATAATAATAATATCAAATAAAACTTCCATACGAAGAGAATAATATTAAAGAAATTCTCTCCACTACCCTCATACGTAATCTTTTGCAGCATCAAAATGCACAGATAAAACAAAAAAGAATTTTAATCCTCTTCTCAATTTGCATACATTTTATCCTTGTGAGCAACTTGGGAGCAGCTGGTGGGAATAGAGCGAGTACTCCTCATACACTTTTTCACAATTCAAGATTTTTATCATTCTACATCGATCCAATTTTTCAAGGGAATAATCTCTTAAATCCATTATTCTCTTCGCTCATCTGCTTGTCAATAGCATTGTCCGACGATCAGGTCTCTCTCTCTCTCTCTCTCTCTCTCTCTCTCTCTCAGACAGACGACTCTGATCTAATATGGGTGAACGTTTACTGCATAGTAAATATCAAGGTCTATAGAATACGTATTCTATAGACCTTGGTAGATATCCTCTGTCTAAATTTTACGACGAAGACAGAAAGACTATAATTTTCTATAACATATTTCATAAAGCCATATCACTTTAGAAAACAGCCGATTTAAAGTGAAATTCAGACCCAACAATTAATTAATTTCTTCAAGTTACTGTATTTTGAATCTATACATTTTCTCAAACTGCTATTTCTGCTTCCAAT
>NC_090728.1:55092817-55095317 GCF_036898095.1 Palaemon carinicauda | reverse complement strand
CAATTAGATCACTCAGGCATCCAAATTTTGTGCACACCATGAGCAGGGGAGATTCTATGGAGGCATTCATTTTATACATAAATCTTAAGGGTATAAACAGAATAAAAACTTATAACTCTTTCATTTGAAAAAATACCACGCACAGAATGGGCCTCAGCTGCGACATTTATTCACGTATCCTGTACAAATTCTAGATACAGAAAGTATGAATAATATTAGCAATACTTGAGTAATAAATAGTAACAATAATAATGAAATCCATTGGTATAATAATAACAATGATAATATTGATAATAATAGATACTGCTAAAGTTTATCCTATCTCCCCTACATGATAAAGAGCGTCTCTCTCTCTCTCTCTCTCTCTCTCTCTCTCTCTCTCTTTATATATATATATATATATATACATATATATATATATATATACATATATATATATATATATATATTTCCGGACACACCCAGCTCTCCCCGTCCCTCGGGTAGGTGGTGAGAGAGTAGTCATACCTTGATGGAAGGGGGGTGCATGTGTGTGCATAGTGCATACCTATCTAAATATTGAACCACCCCTTTTAACGGGTGGCGTACACAAGCCGTAAATAATTTAGGGTAATCAAAGTCTTTTTTTTTCATAGGACTCGAGAAAACCAAAACAAGAGCAGGCGCATGGCACATAGGAGAGAGAGAGAGAGAGAGAGAGAGAGAGAGAGAGAGAGAGATTCATAATTAATGTTATTGGCAATAATAGCTTCCAATAAATTGTCCATGAGTGTAACTGAGTTCAAAGGGAATTTATAAACAGAACCCTTCCATATTTAATGGCACACTATAATGATAATCAATGACTATCGTATGAAACGTTGGATTAAATTGTACTTTTCAACACCTAATAAAATGCTGAATGCTTATCACTACAGCATTTATAAATGTGATTATCCATCTAATAAGGATTTCTTGTTTACTTATCTAGTGTTTTGTGAGCTAAGGTCATAGAGATCACGTAGCTAGATTCGGTTTAGGACCAAGATGTCCTATGATCTGTTCCTCGTCTTGTTATCACTGCAATATTTATAAACGTGAATATCTGTGTCATAAGGATGCAATATTTATAAACGTGAATATCTGTGTAATAAGGATTCGCTGTTCACTTGTTTTGTGTTAGCTTTATTAATTAATCATTGCAATGTTGATTTACAATCTGAGGGCTTCATCCCACCTCTCACCTTGATGTAAATTAATCATACCGAAATTCATTTAATACATGTGTCCTTCCTTTTTGTGTGTGATCTTTTTCTTTCTTCTTGTGATTTTTCTTCCCTCGTTCCTTGTCGTGATTTTTCCGTCCTTCCTTCTTCCGATTTTCTTCCCTCCTTCCTTCTTGTGATTTTCTTCCCTCCTTCCTTCTTGTGATTTTATTCCCTCCTTCTTTCTTGTGATTTTGCACTTCCCCCTTCTTCCGATTTTCTTCCCTCCCTCCTTCCTTCTTGTGATTTTCTTCCCTCCTTCCTTCTTGTGATTTTATTCCCTCTTGCCTTCTCGTGATTTTCTTCCCTGCTTCCTTTTATGATTTTCTTCCTCCTTCCTTTTATGATTTTCTTCCCTCCTTCCTTTTATGATTTTCTTCCCTCCTTCCTTCTTGTGATTTTCTTCCTTCCTTCCTTCTTGTGATTTTCTTCACTCCTTCCTTCTTGTGATTTTCTCCCCTCCTTCCATCCTTCTTGTGATTTTCTTACCATTTTCTTCCTTGTGATTTTGTTCTCTCCTTCCGTCTTGATTTTTTCTCTCTTTCTTTCATGTGATTTTTCCCTCCTCCTGATTTGCTTCCCTCCACTGTTCTCTTATCATTGGGAGTTTCTTCTATATCACGCAGCCTCGTAACACCCACGAGGTCACCTCGTCCCAAATATGCTCAGGGGAAATCAGTCCTCCTCATACTAACCGGTTAAAAGACTGTTTATTTCCCTCTACAGCTAAGCTTTGGAATCCAGTCTCTTCCTCCTTCGTTTTTTCCCATCTCTTTGTTACCTTTCAATACATCAAAAGATAAATCTGCTCTATCTATCATCGATAAAGCAAACTTTTTCCTCCTCTTTGCTTAGTTTATTTGAGTTGCAACATTTTCCTCTTCTTTGCTTGGTTTATTTAAGTTGCAACATTTTCCTCTTCTTTGCTTGGTTTATTTGTGTCGTAATTCCTCTTCTTTGCTTGGTTTATTTGTGTCAAAATTCCTCTTCTTTGCTTTGTTTATTTGTGTCGTAATTCCTCTTCTTTGCTTGGTTTATTTGTGTCGTAACATTTTACTCTTCTTTGCTTGGTTTATTTGTGACGTAATTCCTCTTCTTTGCTTGGTTTATTTGTGTCAAAATTTCTCTTCTTTGCTTGGTTTATGTGTGTCGTAACATTTTACTCTTCTTTGCTTGGTTTATTTGTGACGTAATTCCTCTTCTTGGCTTGGTTTATTTGTGTCAAAATTCCTCTTCTTTGCTTGGTTTATGTGTGT
>NC_090728.1:55085893-55092317 GCF_036898095.1 Palaemon carinicauda | reverse complement strand
ATAATTCTTTAAAATTAATAAGGAAATCTGTAAAAAAAAAAAAAAAAAACTATTACTCTCCAACAAATTATGAAGCTCAAAGGTGAGATTAATAACTCTAATAAAAGTAATATATATATATATATATATATATATACATATATATATGTATATATATACATAATTATTAATAATCAATGATAGAAACTATAAAACTACCACTCTCTAACAAGTTGTGGAACTCAAAAGTGGTATTAATAATTCCAAAAGACTTCAGTGGTACCCCGCACAAAAATGACAAAAAATCTTATAAAAACAAATCAAGTGCAAAGAAAACATACTATCAAAACTAACAAATATATATAATTCTTTAAAAATTAATAATAAAAACTATAAAACTACCACTCTCCAACAAGTTATAAGCTCAAAAGTGGGATTAATAATTCCAAAGACATGAGTGGTAACCCCTTTAAAAAAGGGAGAAGATAAGACATGACGCTGCAGGCTTCATTTTTTGGAAGGAGACCAACATATTTCTATTCTCCCTATTTTCCCCCTTTCCCTATTTGCACAGTTAGACGAGAGATGGAGAGATTCCTTTGCCCTCGCTGCACTGGGTCTTGAGAGAGAGAGAGAGAGAGAGAGAGAGAGAGAGAAATCTCCAGTGTTAGTTGAAAAGCAAACCACACACAGATTACACTTGAGAGAGAGAGAGAGAGAGAGAGAGAGAGAGAGAAATTTCTACTGAGTTAAAGGCAAGCCACAATTAATTACCCTTGAGAGAGAGAGAGAGAGAGAGAGAGAGAGAGAGAGAATCTCCAGTGTTAGTTGAAAAGCAAACCACACACAGATTACACTTGAGAGAGAGAGAGAGAGAGAGAGAGAGAGAGAGAATCTCCAGTGTTAGTTGAAAAGCAAACCACACACAGATTACACTTGAGAGAGAGAGAGAGAGAGAGAGAGAGAGAGAGAGATATTTCTACAGAGTTAAAAGCAAACCACAATCAATTACCCTTGAGAAAGAGAGAGAGAGAGAGAGATGAGAGAGAGATATTTCTAGAGTTAAAAGCAAACCACAATCAATTACCCTTGAGAAAGAGAGAGAGAGAGAGAGAGAGAGAGAGAGAGAGAGAATTTCCAGCGAGTGTTAAAATGCAAACAACCAACAGATTACCCTTGAGAGAGAGAGAGAGAGAGGAGAGAGAGAGAGAGAATTTCTCGTGTGAGTTGAAAAGCAAATTACAAAAGATTACCCTTGACATTATGGTATTATTAAACATAATTTTTACATAGAAATTTATTTTCATATGATTCTTAACGCTTTCATGTGCAAGAAATTGCTCTTGTTTTTGTGGGAGTCCATTTACTTATCATATAAATTATCCGGTAAATACCACCCGTATATATCAATTCAAGGTTAATATGGTGTATTTTAATCGACCTTATCATGCTCTAAACTATGGCAGTGCTTAGTAAAGCGTTCCTCTTTTGTTAATACAGATTTAAAGCCGATTTTACCAACCACTGATTTTCAATCGGCGACTTCCAGAAACATAGGCGACTTCTGCTGGGATATTTAGAGGATATTAAGTCTCTAAGAGGACATTCTCCGAACAAACTCTCACTTATATGGTACGTAGGTTTTCAATACTATATAATTCAATGGGAAATCACCGGAGAAGTTTATAACTGGAAAAGTTTTGGGTTAAAAAAAACCATATTTAGTAAGTTTTTTTTTTTTTACAATAAAAAAGAATCTTTGAATATTTAATCATAGAGTAAAGGACCATATGGAATCGTTACAAGTGATAGGAATTAGTAATTTATGGAATTGAATCATAAATATTATATATATATATATATATGCATATATATATATATATATATATATACAGTATATATATATAAATATATATATATATATAAATATATATAAATATATATATATATATATATATATAAAATATATATATATATGTATGTATGTATATATAAATATATATATATTGCATGAATATATACATACACAGCTAAATATAAGAGAGAGAGAGAGAGAGAGAGAGAGAGAGGAGAGGAGAGAGAGAGAAAAGATATGCCACTACTTAAAAAAAAAAACTTATTTGAAATAAGAAGGCCGCTCAGAAAACTATTACGCATCACCTGGAAGAACAAGAATAATTTCATATCATAGACTAGCGCATCAAAATAACAAATAGTCCTCCATTGCTGAGCAAATATCAGATTCTATGAAGCTGAAGCCGACATTATACGACAAATATTTGCTTCCACTTCAAGAGGACACGGATCCCGGCAAACAGGAACTCCAATCTTGAATACAATACGATCTTGCTTCTGCATTTGCTAGTCTATTTCCGAGTGCATATATAGAATATATATATTACCTTATATAAATATATACATACTGCTAAATATAATGTGAGAGAGAGAGAGAGAGAGAGAGAGAGAGAGAGAGAGAGAGAGAAAGAGATTCTTTAATTTACCTTTCCTTTAAAAATTGACTCCGTAATACTATTGCAGACATACGGTACATATGTAAATGGACTTGTCATGAGTACTTGTAGTAATACTTCCTTCATCATACTTTCAATAAGTCTTCTGTTTAATTTCTGCTTAATTTCTGTTTCCTTGGATTCACTCGAGTAGAATTATTATTATTATTATTATTATTATTATTATTATTACTAGCCAAGCTACAACCCTAGTTGGAAAAGCAAGCTGCCATAAGCCAAAGGGCTCCAACAGGAAAAAATAGCCCAGTGAGGAAAGGAAATAAGGAAAAAATAAATGATGAGAATAGGCCTAGATTAACAATATATCATTCTAAAAACAGTAACAATATCAAACACAGATAAGTCATGTAAACTATAAAAAGACTTCTCGTTTTCTTCGTGGTCATACCTTATTTCTCTTCTTGTACTTATCCTGCACTTTGTTTATGCTTCATAAGTCCTAAAATTCTCAACTGATATCTAAACTGTTAAAAAAACAGTAAAACAAACTAAACAAACACAGTAAAACTTTCAAATTGATTCATGACTTTGAAAATATGGAAATAGATAATTATATAAATAAAGGTGTTCATGCTTCATAAGTCCTAAAATTCTTAACTAATATCTACACTGTTAAAAAAAAAAACAGTAAAACAAACTAAACAAACACAGTAAAACTTTCAAATTGATTCATGACCTTGAAAATATGCAAATAGATAATTATATAAATAAAGGTGTAACATTGATTTTTTTTCCACATAAACAATTCGTTCAATAATCAACAGTGTAAGAGAAAGGAAACAACGAATTGAAAAGGCTAATAAAAAAAATTACAATGTTAAAAAAAAAACTAACTTTAATTGGAAATTCACCGTAAAAATATACTGTTCTTAGCCATATTTCAGTAAAATAGAGGCGACCGTAATTTTACCTTACTTTGTTATTATATTTTACAGGTTGGTGACCGTCATATCACACCTTTACGTCAATATATTCGTTTTTAAAACGGCAAAAATTCTGGAATAAATGTTGCCAGACATTTACCGTTATTATTATTATTATTATTATTATTATTATTATTATTATTACTAGCCAAGCTACAACCCTAGTTGGAAAAGCAAGATACTATAAGCCCAATGGCTCAAATAGGGAAAATAGCCCAGTGAGGAAAGGAAATAAGGAAATAAATAAATGATGAGACAAAATTAACAATAAATCATTCTAAAAACAGTAACAACGTCAAAACAGATGTCATATATAAACTACTAACAACGTTTTTGTAATGCAGATTTTTAACCGTGTATCTGTGGTGGAAATTTCATCAAAATCCGTCAATTTGTTTTGACGTGTTGTTCAAAACGGCGAAAAAATGCAAATTTGGATTCGAATCCAGGTCTAGATCAAATTCAAGATTTAATAGAGGCGTCCATGATCTTAGATATCAAAATCCGTCGAGTAGTTTTGACGTAACCCTCTCCACAGACACAGACACACGCACACACATACACACACGTAAATAAATAAACCAACTCGACTTTATAACCTTTATGGCGGATGTAACAAGATAAGAGTCAACATTACATCATAAAAAAAAAAATGAATATAGACATTGACAAAAATAAAAATCTATATAATTCCAACTATCGTCAATAAGATGCAACCATATCCCTATCACCCCCCATTAAAAAAAAAAAAAAAAAAAAAAAACACTGTTGTGGAAGAAACAGATCAAACTTCAATCAGTGACATCCAAACTTCTATCAGTGACGTCACAATGTTAGAAAATGACCGGCTTTATTTTGCGAAAACTTCATCAATAAACAATTTTCTTGCCATAACTACAAATGAGATGGAGACGAATACAATATTTCAATCCTGTCTATTCCATTCCGATAACGCTTTATGGGTTTTTAATACCTGGAATATGAGAGAGAGAGAGAGAGAGAGAGAGAGAGAGAGAGAGCAATATAGTGGAAGTAGGGTATCTAGGCATAGAGCTGAAGAATAATGTCTAGGGAGAGAGAGAGAGAGAGAGAGAGAGAGAGAGAGTGGAAGGGTATCTAACCATCCAGATATATAGGATTGTCTCCGAATAGAGAGAGAGAGAGAGAGAGAGAGAGAGAGAGATCGTGGAAGAAGGGTACCTAGGCATAAAGAGATGAAGAATAATGTCTAGGAAGAGAGAGGGAAGAGAGATATTAAGGAGGAAGACTACCTAGACATCCAGAGAGAGAGAGAGAGAGAGAGAGAGAGAGAGAGACTCACAACCCTGCTCCACATCTGGTTCATAATATGGCCTAAGGATACCCAGAGAAGAAAAAGAAAGAAAGAAAAAAAAGGTTGACGGGTTTGGCCGTGAAAGTAGAACTAACTTACTTACCAGGTCGGACGAGACCTGGACGAACCTATCTCTAAAACCTCAGTATCTGGTCAAAACAATTCACTACTATTAACATTAATGCTAACTTTTTTAAACGTATATGGAACATATTTTAAATTCATAATATTGATCATTTTGGAATCATTTTTATTTATCAATCGTATGAGACCATAAATACATCAAGACGTATTATACTATAACTTCCTCATTTTCGGGAGTTTATACAGTATATGTGTGTATATAATATATATATATATATATATATATACATATACATATATATATATACACATACATACACACTGTATTATATTTATATATATATACAGTATATATATATATATATATATATACACACATTCAATAAACCCTTCTAAACACACACACACACACACACATATATATATATATATATATATATATAAACTGAATCTATAAACAATAATAATAATAATAATAATAATAATAATAATAATGATAATAATAATGATAGTGGTAATAATAATAATGATAATAAACAAACGTGAACACCAAGGATGAATGTAGTTAGTTAGAACAGGCATAAAGTTTCTTATTACTAGTCAATTCAATTTTATTTATGGAGAAACTATTACCTTGGTCTCAAATACGATAATATGAAGATTTAGTGTTATCTTGCCAGGAGTGAAGCCAGTTGAGAAGTAACCACAGGGTTTATTAAAATAATTACCAAAGAGAAAAATATTACAAAAACGAAATAATGATTTATATTCGCCAATTTTCCACCCACGAGGGGATACCCTCCTTTCCCAAAGTGCTTTTCCTTCCTACATCATAAACAGTCAGAGATAAGATCCCATGATAACGAATGAGTGACAGTTGGTGCAGACGACGGAACCTTGAGCGAAGTCGTTGACCGAGACAGATGTCAAGTCTCCTAACACCGTCAACTCCGGGGACATCCAAATCGACCTAACAGGGAAACAAGGAGAGAGAGAGAGAGAGAGAGAGAGAGAGAGAGAGAGAGGTGTTTGTAAACTTAAATCAACGGACAGACAGGCGGAAATGGTCATAGGAAACAAAGACACAATAGACGGAAGTGACCATTGCTCATTGCAAAACAGGAAACAAAGTATGTTACATGAAACTGATTAATTTAAGAAATCATGCATAACGAAACAATATTTTAATCAATTTTCGAAAGAGAATTACACATGTTCAACACCTAATTGACTTTTCACGTCAATTAAATGTTGTAAGAAAATTACACATGTTCATCTATATGACATTTCATGTCAATAAAAAGTCGTAAGAAAATTGCATTATCTTCTCCATATGGCATTTCATTTCAATAAAAAGTTGTAAGAAAGTGACATATCTTCAATATGGCATTTCATGTCGATAAAAAGTCATAGGACAATGGCATAATATCTTCATCCATATGGTATTTCATAATTAAAAAGTCGTAAGAAACTAGAGTAATATCTTTATACATATGGCATTTCATGACAATTAAAAAGTCGTAAGAAAATTGCATAATATCTTCATCCATATGGCATTTCGTGATAATTAAAAA
>NC_090728.1:55068393-55078393 GCF_036898095.1 Palaemon carinicauda | reverse complement strand
GAGAAAAGGATAAACGTAAAGAAACTATCAGCGAATATAATCTAGGAACACAGATTACAGAAGGCAACTGACGTAACATACAATGGAGCAGACGTCTGGGAGAGTCGAGCACACGACACTCAACATGTCACAGCGATATATATATATATATATATATATATATATATATATATATATATATATATATTATTGCAGTGGTGGGTTATTGTATATCAACGGAGGTCATACTGCTCACTGGGCAATTTTTCCCTGTTGGATCCCTTGGACTTATAGCATCCTGCTTTTCCAACTAGGGTTGTAGCTTTGCTCGTGGTAATAATAATAATAATAATAATAATAATACTAACAACAATAATAATAATAATAATAATAATAATACTAACAATAATAATAATAATAATAATAATAATAATAATAATAATAATAATAATAATAATAATAATAACAACAACTTTCCATAAGAATAAAATGTGAATGATTATATTCAGAATATAAACATTATCATGGATACATTTATTACATTATTATAAGCAACTTCCAGCAAGAGTTCCATGACATGTGTCTGTTAAACTTGAAACGCAAAGTAAAGGTATCAAAACACTTCTCCCACTTGGCTCCATTTACCTTTGTAACTGATTTTAATGTCGTGAGAGAGAGAGAGAGAGAGAGAGAGAGAGAGAGAGAGAGAGAGAGAGAGAGAGAGAGACGTACCGTCCATTGGGCTGTCATTACGAAAAGGTAATTGAGAAATTTAATTACCAGAACTTCAAGGATGGGTATCAGAAACAGCTTCAAATATCTTAAAATTAAAACATTGAATAATTAATTATTCCTACAAGTAACATGGGATGAATGCGAGACACTTCTAGAAATTATTTTTCCACTTCTAGAAATTATTTTTCCAAGATAATTTTTTATTGGGAAAGCAGAAAAAAACTTCTTTCTATTTACTTAGCATAATTATAAAAAATAATTTGAAATGATACAAACACTACAGTGATGCCCTCATTAATATTTTGATTAAGATCAATAAACTTATCCTATTTATTTCTTTGCCAAATCATTCACAGCTTTCTCGTATCAGAAATGAGATGTTTTATTCTAAACTAGTGTACGCGACCCGTCAAAAATGACGGTTAAATATTTGAATATAAATAGATGTGTATACATATAGATCCACTCCTTCCCACCCCTCACCATTTCCTTAATACAACCCATCTTACCAGGGTATGAATATTCCCTCTCCCTCTACCAGAAGAACAGGGAGAGACCGAGTAGTTATACGCTTGGCAATACTGCTGTGCATAACCAGAAATATCTAGTCCTATAAATAAACAATGTTTTATATATTATATATTTATCAGGTGAATTCAATCTTCATTGAAATTATATTTATTCTTCTCAGAATATAGATTTCAAGATCTAAAACTCATGTTGAAATATAGTGATGTTTCTTGCTTTACACAAGGAATATTCCAGTCGAAAAGATAACATATATCAAACTATAAACATATGTATCAATTCCCATCTGGAAAAAGAAGGATAAACGCCAGCACTAACAGCTGGCTGGAAGATTTGCATATATCCCATCCAGGTATTCCAGAATGTAGATAAAAAAGAAAAAGGGGAAAAAAAAAGACAAATCGTATTTTGGTGTCACACGAGCAACCAAATCTAATTTATTATTATTATCATTATTATTATTATTATTATTATTATCATTATTATTATTATTATTATTATTATTACTACTACTACTTGATAAGCTACAACCCTAGTTGGAAAAGCAATATGCTATAAGCCCAGGGGCTCCAACAGGGATAAATAGCCTAGTGAGAAAAAGAAACAAGGATGATTATTATTATTATTATTATTATTATTATTATTATTATTATTATTATTACTTGATAAGCTACAACCCTAGTTGGAAAAGCAAGATATTATTACTTGATAAGCTACAACCCTGGTTGGAAAAGCAGGATGCTATAAGGCCAAGGGCTCTAACAAGGATAAATAGCCCAGTGAGGAAATGAAACAAGGAAATATATAAATGGCCAGCCTCTAGGGCACTGTCCTGCTAGCTGAGGCATTGTCACTAACCCTTCTCTGCCATTCACGAGCGGACTTTAAAACCTTTAAACACGCACTACTGTAAACACCGTTACGACATAATCACCTCTTTATCACCTTTAGGAAACGCTTTTACATTGCAATCACCCTCCATTACTATCAACAAGAAAAAACCAAACCAGAATTTTTTTCATTCGAAAGATTATCTTTCCCGAGCTTCCAAATCCTTGTAATTACCAAATTGGCCACCGTCGACCCTTTGCAGGTAGTTTTCCGTTTCCTTATTGGCCACTTTTTAATTACTTACCAAATCCCCAAAACGGAAATTTCCAAGGCACCAAAATCCGGGTATGAAAGCTTAATAAGACACGAACATTTCTGAAGCGATCATTGCGGGCAATTATTATTATTATTATTATTATTATTATTATTTTTATTAATATCATTATTATTATTATTATTATTATTATTATTATTATTATTATTATTATTATTATTTTCAGTATTATTATTATTATTATTATTATTATTATTTTTATTATTATTATTAATATTTTTATTATTATTATTTCTATTATTATTATTATTATTATCATTATTATTACAAACCAGGCTACAACCCAAGATGGAAAAGCAAGATGCTATAAGCCCAAGGGCTCCAACAGGGTAAAAATAGCCCAGTGAGGAAAGGAAATAAGGAAATAAATATACAAGAGAAGAATGAACAATCAAAATAAAATATTTCAAGAACAGTAACAACATTAAATTAGATTCTTCACATATAAATTATAAAGACTTCATTAAAAAAAGAGGAAGTGAAATAAGATAGAACAGCATGCCCAAATGTACCCTCAAGCAAGAGAACTCTAATCCAAGACAGTGGAAGATCATGGTACAGAGGTTATGGCACTACTGAAGACCAGAGAACAAAGGTTTGATTTTCAAGTGTCCTTCTCCTAGAAGAGCTCCTTTACTATAGCTATATCGATGTTGATATGGCAGCCGCCTTAAAATCACCTATTCTTGTATAAGAATACTCTAGTTAATTCCTTATTCTTTTATTTGTTCTTGATTTTAACAGTGACAAATATTCTTAATGTTTTTACCCACACATTTACCTATATACAGGCTTACTGGTCAGCTTTAAGGCCTTTTTGACAAGCTGCATTAATAAAAGTATGTGCCATTAATAAACATTGGCGAAAAGATAAATAAATATGCCGTTATTAAACAGTAATAAAACACTTTTCATGCCATATCTAATTTGAACATTGTTTTTTCCATAACACAAATTAAATTCAACATTAATTTCCCATCATAATTATACAACAGAAATTGGACATAAAAATGAATAACTTTTGGCTAAAAAATATTAAAGTAATCAAAGAGCGTTTATTATCATTAAAAGGGGGGAGATTAACTTGACTCTTACAAAGTGAGTAGGAAAACCGAAAAAAGAACTCATAACTTATATGGCAATTTCCCCCAGTTTATTTGGTTTCAGATCCAGATTTTTTCCTCTCTCTCTCTCTCTTCTCTCTCTCTCTCTCTCTCTCTCTCTCTCTCTCTCTCTCTCTCTCTCTCTCTCTCTCAAGGTAAAACCATAACATAATTTTCCAGACTGCTGTTTCCAGGGTGATATAATCCCTTCCCAAGGTTTTTTTTTTTTTTTTTTTTTTTTTAACTTGTGCCAAAGGTCTGGGCACATTTCCCATTTCCCTAGCGAACCCCCTCTCCTCACACAACAATAATAAGAATAAATAAATGAAAAAAACGACCAAGACAATAACCCGATTCAACAAACTTATGGAGGCACTCCAATATACCAAGGGAGAGAAGGCCGGGGAAAGGGGGAGGAGGTGGTTAAAAGCCTTCATTTCCAAACCTGTAAATATGCAAAGCACTTTAAGGAAGAAAAAAAAAAGGGAAAACGATCCCATAACGACCTTTGAGCTCTAAGGCTCAAGGCTGAAAGGCCCAGATTTGCAGAAACAATAACGGGGTAAACGATATTCCCCCCCCCCCCCCCCCCCCGGAGATCAAATATACGGATAATCCAGAGGGTCTCTTTAGCGCAATTGTCTGGCGGGGTGCGACGGAGCGTGCCAGCCGGATGATGTCTTCTTCCGTCTACAAACTCGAATTACGGAGGAATAAACTTTACACGGGAGTCAATTAGCAAATTGCTCAAGCGGTGGGAAAGATTAGATTCTTAACAAATAAATATTAAATATAAGAGAGTATATGGTTATATTAATTTTACAGCGCGAAAACTGTTTGTACCAGAATGTTGGTCTTCTCTTTCATAAGCAGTAGGTTAGCCAGGGCATCAGCCACCCGTTGAGATACTACCACTAGAGAGTTATGGGGTCCTTTGACTGGCCAGACAGTACTACATTGGGTCTCTCTGGTTTCTGATCACTTTCCCTTTGCCTACATATACACCGAATAGTCTGGTCTATTCTTTATATATTCTCCTGTCACACACCTGACAACACTGAGATTACCAAACAATTCTTCTTCACCCAAGGGCATAACTACTGCAATGCAATTGTTCAGTGGCTACTTTCTTCTTGGTAAGGGTAGAGGAGACTCTCTGGCTATGGTAAGCAGCTCTAATAGGGGAAGGATACTCCAAAATCAAACCATTGTTCTGTAGTTTTGGGTAGTGCCATAGCCTCTGCATCATGGTCTTCCACTGCCTTGATATAAAGTTCTCTTTGTTGAGAGTACAATAAAGCATTCTATGTTTCCTTATTTCCTTTCCTCACTGAGATATTTTCCCTGCTTTTAAAGGTTTAAAGGCCGGTGATGAATGGCAGAGACAAGGGACAGTGACATTGCCTTATCAAGCAGGACAATGCCCTAGAGACTGGCCATATTACGTATGATCAGCGCCAAATTCCCCTCTCCCACCTAAACTAGGACCAAGGAGGGCCAGGTAATGGCTGTTGATAACTCAGCAGGTAGACCTATAAGCTACCCTAAACTCCCCATCATTAGCTCACAAGGATGGTGAGGTTGCAGTGACCAAAGGAACTAATGAGTTTGAGCGGGACTCGAAGCCCAGTCTGGCGATCACCAGGCAAGGACGCTTAGCTAGTATATATATATATATATATATATATATATATATATACACACACACACACACACACACATATATATATATATATATATATATATATATTTATATAATGGATTCATGAATCAGGAGATAGATGGGATTCATGAATCAAGAGATAGACGAGATTTCTCAGCTCCATTTTGCAGATTCAAATAGCAGTAGAGGGAAGTAATCTAGCCCAGCTGCAAAGTTAATTTCAAGTGTCTATCTCTTCGATCATTTCATCTATAAACTCAAATGTTTTGATGTGCCGGAAGTACATTACCACTTAGGTTGAATAAATTAGTAGGATCGTCTATGTTGGGATTGCAAATAAATGTATTGATCTAATACTTATATTTGTTCAGGTGCAGTGATTTAGGATCCATTTACTTTAAGGAATCAAATACCACTCGCTCTTCACTTCTTGTTTGCTTGCAAATGAGAGAAGAAGAATTTTGAGTTATTTCTTATACCCGTATTTGCTTTTCTCGACCTTGAGTTCATCCTCAAGAGGATTGATGAGTAGTCCATCTGCAGAATTTCAAATTCTGCGTCATCAACTTAAGAATTTTAAGTTTTCTTTTATTTTCTCTAAATGGCAACACCCCCCCCCCCCTTTCCTCTGGGTTTAAAGGTCGCTCATGAATAGCAGAGACAAGGGACAGTGACATTGCCCTAGTAAGCAGGACAGTGCCCTAGAGACTGACCATATATTATATGATCAGCACTCAAGCCTCCTCTCCACCCAAGCTAGGACCATGAAGGGCGAGGCAGTGGCTGCAGATGACTCAGTAAATAGACATTTAGACTCCCCCAAACCTTAGCTCACAAGGAAGGTGAGGTTGCAGACACTAATGGCAGTAACGAGTTTGAGCGGGACTCGAACCCCCGACTGACAAACACCAGGCAGAGACGTTACCAATACAAGACGACACTTGTATAGCGCTTTGTAAACATTTTGCTTTCATGAACCGAAGAATTTGTTATTCAATAGTATATCCAAATCGATCATACTTTTATTTCAAGCCAGTTTACTATGCATTGGCTGAACATCAATAGACTGTAGTAGAGTTGTTCCTAGAGGTATTGTTCGTGATATTCCCTTGAACAGTAATGCTTTTCACACGTTATTAGTTCAAACTTGCAGCGATTGTTTTTATGTTGTACAGGCTGGCATAAAAAGACATGAGGTCTAGTTCAATGTTGTTATTGTTCTAAATATTCTATATTAATTGTCCATTACTTCTCTTGTAATTTATCTATTTTCTTTCCTTACTGGGCTATTTTTCCCTGTTGGAGCCATCCTTCTCTCCCAAATAGGGTTGTAGCTTAGTTAATAATAATAATAATTATAATAATAATAATAATAATAATAATAATAATAATAATACTAATAAAGGTCCATTTATATTGTAGCTAATAATAATAATAATAATAATAATAATAACAACAATCATAACAATGAAAATAATAATAATATTGCTCGGAAAGGGAAGAGGGCTTCTTCGAGATATTGAACGGAAGGTTGTGATTATTTGTGGAAATCTGATCAAGGTTGTATTCCTCCCCAAAATTGAGTAAGCCTCGTTTCAAACGTTATATTTAGGAGGAGGTTATAAGTGTCAATCAAGTTGTTTAGGGTCCTAATGTAAGGCACATCCCATAGAATGTAACTCCTAACATTAGTGATGTTGAAATCCCACATCACCATTATATAGAGTTCAGTCAGGTTTAAAGGCCGCTCATGAATATCAGAGGCAAGGGAAAGCGACATTGCCCTAGCAAGCAGGACAATGCCCTAGAAACTGACCATATATACATATGATCAGCGTCCAAGCCTCTTCTCCAACCAAGCTGGGACCAAGGAGGGCCAAGAAATGGCTGCTGATGACTCAGCAGATAGATCTATTGGCTCCCCCAAACCCCACACCCTTTGCTCACAAGTATGACGACGTTGGAGCAACCAAAGAAACTAACGAGTTTGAGCGGGACTCGAACTCCATTCTAGCGTTCACCAGTCAGGGATGTTACTACATCGGCCACCACAACCATAGAGAAGTATATGAATTTAATACTGGTATTATATGTATAGCTCAGTTTCGACTGTATGTTTATCCTCTAACGAAGTCCAAACAATTAAATATATTTTTTAATATTTTTGTGCTTCGTGAGGTTTTACTATTACAGTAAAATCTTCAACAACACAACAACAACAACAACAAGAAATGTAGCCGTTTCTAGTCCACTGCAGGACAAAAGCTTCAGACATGTTCTTATACATATTTGGGGTTTGGCCAATTTTCACCACCACGTTAGCCAGTGCGGATTGGTGACGGTGGGAGACTTTTGTCTGATGGCTCACAGCAATCCAACCTAGCATGGGTGGCCCTGACTAGTAGAGCTTTGCTGATCATGGCGATATGCAAACCTTTTCACCACGTTAAGGTATCCCCACTCAGAAAGTTAAGAAGTTTATCATCATCATCATCATCTCCTACGCCTATTGAAGCAAAGAGCCTCAATTAGATTTTGCCAGTCGTCTCTATCTCGACCTTTTAGTTCAATACTTCTCCATTCATCATCTCCGACTTCACGTTTCAGTCCTCAGCCATGTAGGTCTGAGTCTTCCAATTCTTCTAGTGCCTTGCCCATTTGGAAGTTTGGTGAAGTAACCTCTCTTGGGGAGAGCGAAGAGCATGAACAATCCACAATTCTACTTTTGATAAATCACCTAGCGAATCGCCTGTCTATAATTTTCATGGACAGACTCGCTTCAAAACCCTTGGATTAATACCTGTAATAAACTATTGCACAAAAGCTCAAAAACAATAAAAGCGCGAAATATCTCGAATTGCAACAATCCCAACATTCATATCATGGAGCTCAGGAGATTAAAATGCAAGTATTGCATTGCAATTGTTGTCTATAGCAGCATATAAAACAGTCAATTAACATTTCAACAAAATAACAACATACCTCTGAAGGGAAACTACAACCTCTCTCTCTCTCTCTCTCTCTCTCTCTCTCTCTCTCTCATCTCTCTCTCTCTCTCTCTCTCTCAAACAACACTATTCATTATAAAATCACTTAAAATAATTGTATTGCATCCCTGAGGAAATATAGGGGTTTTCACTTATAACGAAAGATACCAAGAACTCTCTCTCTCTCTCTCTCTCTCTCTCTCTCTCTCTTCATACAACACTATTCAATAAAAAATCACTTAAAATAACTGTAAGGCTTTCCTAAGGAAATAAAGGGTTTTCACTAATAAACACGTCACAGACTCTCTCTCTCTCTCTCTCCTCTCTCTCTCTCTCTCTCTCTCTCTCTCTCTCTCTCTCTCTCATACGATACTATTCATATAAAATCACTTAAAATAATTGTATGGCTTGCTTAAGGAAATACAGATTTTCACCAAAACCAACCTTCTTCAACCATTTCTCCGAGTTCATCCAACGTCCGATAACGCAAGCGCGCTGAATCCATATAATCTCTTAAGCATTTTACTCAATGGTCTACCGAGGCGAAAGCACTATCTTATCTCTTGCCTCAAACAGCTCCTTTCTTTGACCGTGTTAATCTAAGTAGAAGGGACGCCAGCTGTATGATAAGTGACGAAAACCAAAATCATCTTAACTAAAGTCAATTTCTTTTAGCTAGGCAGATTTGCACCGACTCGCAGCGGTGTCCTTTTAGCTCGGAAAAGTTTCCTGATCGCTGATTGGTTGGACAAGATAATTCTAACCAATCAGCGATCAGGAAACTTTTCGGAGCTATAAGGGCACCCGTTGCGTGTCGGTGCAAATCTGCCTCGCTAAAAGAAATGGACTATAGCTGGAATCTACACAATTGCAAACTGAAGGACTCTAAGCATGTGTAGATGTGCTTATAAAGACACGGAGACGTGTTCCGCATAGTTGCTGTGTACGAGAGATGCTTGAATACGTGTGTTAAAAGGACCTTGAAACGGACCCAAAAGACTCTCTCTCTCTCTCTCTCCTCTCTCTCTCTCTCTCTCTCTCTCCTCTCTCTCTCTCTCTCTCTCTCTAACATTTAAGCTATTCCTGAAAAGTAGATATATGCATATAATTGTGTTAATTAGTCTAAATATACGCATTTCTCTCTCTCTCTCTCTCTCTCCTCTCTCTCTCTCTCTCTCTCTCTCTCTCTCTCTCTCTCTCTCAGTACAGGCATACGCAAAATAATATTTAAGCTATTCCTGAAAGATAGATATATGCATATACAGTAATTGTATTGATGAGTAAAAATATACGCATTTCTCTCTCTCTCTCTCTCTCTCTCTCTCTCTCTCTCTCTCTCTCTCTCTCTCTCTCACATTTAAGCTATTCCTGAAAAGTAGATATATACATATAATTGTGTTGATTAGCCAAATGTATGCATTTATCTCTCTCTCTCTCTCTCTCTCCTCTCTCTCTCTCTCTCTCTCTCTCTCTCTCTCTCTCTCTAAGCACAGGCATACGCAAAATAATATTTAGGCTATTCCTGAAAGATGGATATATGCATATACAGTAATTGTATTGATGAGTCAAAATATACGCATTTCTCTCTCTCCTCTCTCTCTCTCTCTCTCTCTCTCTCTCTCTCTCTCTCTCTCTCTAGATACAGGTGTAATCAAAATAATATTTAAGCTATTCCGGAATGGTACATATATGCATATAATTGTTGGTTATTCAAAATATACGCACTTCTCTCTCTCTCTCTCTCTCTCTCTCCTCTCTCTCTCTCTCTAGATACAGGTATAATCAAAATAATATTTAAGCTATTCCTGAAAGTAGATATATGCATATAATGGTGTTGATT
>NC_090728.1:55060893-55065893 GCF_036898095.1 Palaemon carinicauda | reverse complement strand
AATAAAATTTCACATATGCCTAGGATTGACATATATATATTATAAAACATTAGTTTTATATTTAGAATAAAAATGGTGTGAATGTTATTAAGGATTCACAAAATATAAAAATTATTTTTATCATTTTGAGGGATTTCAGGAAGAGGCGACAGTTAATAGAATTTTGGATCTATTGAATACTTTTTTTTTTTTTTTTTTTTTTTTAATAAACGTGGCATATTTGTGTTGTGATCATAAAATTGAATTATATGGTTTTAATGGATTAGTTTTTAAAATATTGTGTGTCACTAGACCATTAAAGTAGATATATAGAAGGGCGTTATTCAGCCGCTAGAGAACATCCCATTTTTATATAGAAATAGAGAAACATAGTTGATGTATCTCGCTGTTTTACAGAATTTTTCTTTTCCTTTTATATTTCATATAGTATAAATGTTATTTTTTCTTTTTTCGATATATATAAGAAAGTAATTTTTCTCTTCCTTTTATATTTCATATAGGATAAATTTTCTGTTTTCTTTTTTCGATATATATATAAGAATGTAATTTTTCATTTTCTTTTATATTTCATAGAGTATAAATGTTATCTTTTCTTTTTTCGATATATATAAGAATAAGGTCATTTTTTATTTTCTTTTATGTTTCATACAAGATAAATTTTATTTTTATATTTTCGATATATATAAGAATAATGTCATTTTTCATTTTCTTTTATATATCATACACGATAAATTTAATTTTCTATTTTCGATATATATTAGAATAATGTAATTTTCATTTTTTTATATTCCATACAGGATACATGATATTTTTTTCTTTTTTCGATATATATAATGTCATTTTTCATTTTCTTTTATATTTCATACAGGATAAATGTTATTTTCTCTTTCTTCGATATATATAATGTCATTTTTCATTTTCTTTTATGTTTCAGACATGATAAATATTATTTTTATTTTTTTCGATATATATAAGAATAATGTCATTTTTCATTTTCTTTTATATTTTCATACAGGATAAATTTTCTTTTCCCTTTTTCGATATATATAATAATGTAATTTTTCATTTTTCTTTTATATTTCATATAGGACTGATGTTATTTTACTTTTATATTTGATATAAACAGTATATAAGAATAAAGTCTATTATCTTTCATTTTCCTTTATATTTCATAGAGGATTAATTTCATTTTTCTTTTATATTCGATATCTAAAAATGGCATTATTTTTCATTTTATTTATATTTCATAAGGATTTCTATTTCTATTTCATCGATATATATATATATATATGTATATATATATTGTATACTGTATATATATATATATTATATATATATATATATATATATAACATTAATTTTCGTTTATATTCGATATAAATAATAAATTATGTAATTGATTTTGAGTATCAGAGTCATTCACCTACCTATACTCAATTTTTTTTAATGAGGCGCATTTGCACCGACTCGCAGCGGTGCCCTTTTGGCTCGGAAAAAGTTTCCTGCTACCTGATTGGTTAGAATTATCTTGTCCAACCAATCAGCGATCAGGAAACCTTTCCGAGCGAAAAGGGCACCCCCCAGCGAGTCGGAGCAAATCTGCCTCGCTAAAAAGAATTGACTATAGTATAAAGTTGAAAACAAATAAGGGAAAGTAAAGAATTGTGAAGTTGGAGGAACATTCGTAGCATAACATATTTCTTCTTGTAAAGGATTAATACCTTTATCAACCTTATCATTGCGTTGATGATAAGAGAATTGAAGGAGCTGTAAAGCATTCTTGCGTTTGAAATGGATTAGGTGTGTTGGAAATACACTGTAAATAAGACCCTTCTTTCATCTGGTATTATTATTATTATATTATTATTATTATTATTATTATTATTATTATTATTATTCTAATTGTTATTATTTTAATTATAATTATTTTAATTATTATTTTAATTCTTAATTATTAACTATTATCTATTATTATTATTATTATTTATTATCATTATTATTTATTATTATTATTTAATATTTATTATTATTATTATTATTATTATCATTATTATTATCATCACTTGGTACGCTACAAACCCTAGTTGGAAAAGCAGAATACTATAAGCCCAGGGGCTCCAACAGGGAAAATAGCCCAGTGAGGAAAGGAAACAAGGAAAAATAAAATATCTTACGAACAGTAACATCATTGAAATAAAATATTTCTTAAATAAACTACAAAAACTTGAACAAAACCAGAGGAAGAGAAATAAGATAGAATAGTGTGGCCCGAGTGTACCCTAAAGCAAGAGATCTCTAACCCAAGATAAGAGGTTATGGCCCTACCCAAGACTAGAGAACAATGGTTTGATTTTGGAGTGTCCTGCTCCTAGAAGAGCTGCTGACCATAGCTAAGGAGTCTCTTCTACCCTCACCAAGAGAAAGTAGCCACTGAATAATTAGTGCAGTAGTTAACCCCTTGGACGAAGAAGAATTGTTTGATAATCACAGCGTTGTCAGGTGTATGAGGACAGAGGAGAATTTGTAAAGAATATGCCAGACTATTCGGTGGATGTGTAGGCAAAGGGAAAGTGAACCGTACCCCAGAAAGAAGGATCCAATGTAGTAGTACTGTCTGGCCAGCCAAAGGACCCCATAACTCTCTAGCGGTAGTATCTCAACGGTGAATAAAAATGTCCTTTTTTTTGTTGTTTTTATTATGTTTTACTCTTGTAAAATATTTTCTTCTTTATTCTTTTTTCATTATTCTTTTCTTTATTGTTTATTCTTTATTTTCTTTAATTCTTCTTTGTCATTCCCCCCAAGAAGGAAAAGTATTTTTACTCTTATAGATTATTTAAAAGTAAATTTCTAAGGTACGGTTTAATTTGTAGTATTCATTTTCCAGGTAGTTCTCAGAATATGTAACTTAGCGTTTGATCTTTTGTACCCAGAAAAACATCCTATCGGACATTCTTTTTTATCATGTTTTTTTTCCTTCCGCCTTTTTATTCATATCCCGCTTGTGTCGGTTTGTATATCTCCATAAAAATTCCAACTGAGAATAATAGTTTTCACATGTGAATGCATGAAAGTCATTTCTATTTTTCTTTCATTTTATTCATGCCATGTTAATTACCAAGAAGTTCGCTTTCATTTTTTCCTTTCATTTCCTTTCAGGAGATGAAAGCCCTGTCATTTCACATAGTGTGTGACTGCAGTTCCAGAAGTTTTTTTTTATTTTTCCATTTTTTTTTCTTTTTTTTTATTCCAGGTCCTTTGCCTGCTAATAGCTTTGGACGTTTTGTGCGCATAGTTATGATCTTGTGATTTTGCCACAATTTCAGTTGTTAAGATTTTGAGTTTATTTTGCAAGTGTTAATTGGCTGAGGTAGAGGATTGTAAGCATTTTCTGAAAGGTCTTTACAGCTATCATTGGACACCCCGGGCTGCACCCCACTTTTTAGCCCTGGGATTTACCCCCATTATTATTATTATTATTATTATTATTATTATTAAATGCTAAGCTACAACCCTAGTTGGAAAGGCAGGATGCTATAAGCCCAGGGGCTTCAACAGGGAAAATAGCCCAGTGAGGAAAGGAAAGAAAGAAAAATAAAATATTTTAAGTATAGTAACATTAAAATAAGTATTTTCTATATTCACCTTGCTGTCCAACCCCTCTACTTTCATTTCATGGGGCAACTATAGGGGTTTTCCATCAGTTTCGTCTATTAGCGTTTTTTTTTTTTTTTTTTTTTTTTTTAATGAGGGTAAGCACAGTTGCCTTCTTTTCGAAGGACTTTGCTTTGGCATTGGGGGTAGATCGCAATCGCAGTCCAGGTCGGCTGCCCCAGAGTCAATACAGATCTGTATAGACTCTGGGCTGCCCTGCCTGACATCGCTTAGACCCCGGTACCGTGTTTTCATGTGTTGTACCAGTCACCAGCGTCCTTCCCTCCCAGCAGTGAGCAGTTCTGGCGCGGTTAGGTCGACAGTTCGAGACATAGTCCATTTCTTTTAGCCATGCATATTTGCACCGACTCGCAGCGGTGCCCTTTTAGCTCGGAAAAGTTTCCTGATCGCTGATTGGTTGGAATTATCTCGTCCAACCAATCAGCGATCAGGAAACTTTTCCGAGCTAAAAGGGCACCGCTGCGAGTCTGTGAAATATGCACCGACTCGCAGCGGTGCCCTTTTAGCTCGGAAAAGTTTCCTGCTCTCTGATTGGTTAGAATTATCTTGTCCAACCAATCACCGATCAGGAAACTTTTCCGAGCTGAAAGGGCATCGCTGCGACTCTGTGCAAATCTGTATCGCTAAAAGAAATGGACTATAGTGATGTGTCGGTTTCACCATATCCATATAACATCCATCCCTACATAAATACCGTAGAGAAGAATCAGTCTTCACATCATTTTTCTGTCATTACCGTCACTTATGATGTCTGCTAAGCCCAGTGACGATTTTCCCAATTACTAATGCAGTTGTTATTTGCAAATTTTTCATTGTATCTGTGCGCATAAGTCTCTCTTTATAGTTTATATATGACAGATCTATTACAACGTTGTTACTGATCTTAATAGTATTTGTATAAAATATTCATTACCCTCTCTCGTAGTTAATTTATTTCCTTATTTCCCCTCCTAATCTGGCTGTTTTTTTTTTTCCCTGTTAGAGCCCTGGGGCTTATAACACCCCTGCTTTTCCAACTAGGGTTGTAGCTTAACTAATAATAATAATAATAATAATAATAATAATAATAATAAATATGATGATAATGATGATGATGATGATAATGATTTGATTTCAAGTCTTCCTAGCTTGGGTGAAGAGAGGGGGGCTTGGGCGCTGATCATATGATATAAGGTCAGTCTCTAGGGCAATGTCCTGCTTGCTAGGGCAATGTCACTGTCCCTTGCCTCTGCCATTCATGAGCGGCCCTTTAAACCTTTAATTCCAGAGAAGGGGGGGGGGGGGTATAAGAGCACTAGAGACGCTGGAATCACCAATCTCGTATC
>NC_090728.1:55053624-55058624 GCF_036898095.1 Palaemon carinicauda | reverse complement strand
GCGAGAGTAATCCAGCTACCCCCCCCCCCCCAAAGAAAAAATAAATAAATAAATAAATAAATAAGTAGGGTTTTAAGATTAGACATAGCGAAGGGATTCTTACTTGAAAATTTTCAAGCGCATTGTTATTGTGCTTTGAATCTTTTTACATTGTTCACGATAAAAGCGCCCAACGCAACGTTTTGCTAATGACCCAATTGATAATATAATTTGCTTCATATGTTCTTCCCTTTTATGGTTTACTTCGCCAAATTAGAAAGCAGTTTTTTTTACGTGCCTCTTATTTTGTTTTATAAAGAATTCCCAAGGAACGCTGAGCTGTACTCAATAAAATTTAGCATATATATTTATTAAATTACTCTCTGAGAATGGATAAATTTCAGAAGAGATCTGCTGAGCATTGACAATTTTTTTCTATGGAAACATCAGTAAACATTTTTTTTTTTCGTTGGGGTTTCTTAATGAATATATCTTCCACGCTCCATCTAATTATGTTTCATTGGGTTTTAGATAATGTGAACACGCGCTCACACGAGAGAGAGAGAGAGAGAGAGAGAGAGAGAGAGAGAGAGAGAGAGGCGTTTAGGCCGTGTTCAACTGTATATTTTTGTGTCGAAGGTGGTATGCTTTTTACCGACAGCTTTTATTATCATTACTAGCGTTCGTGACCCGTCAAAATTGATGGCTATATATTTACATAGATATGCACACGCTGAGATTCAACCCTTCCCTTCCCGTCTATTCCTAACTGCAACGCGGCAGTTTAACAATTTGTTAGAGATTGTGGTTTCCGAGTGTTACCACACTGGGTTCCCTCTCTCACCAGTGCATGGCTACTTTCTCTCCTGTTATTCGAGGAACGGGGAAAGACCGAGTAGTCATGAGTTTGGCAATGCCACTTAGCGGGACAGAGAGAGAGAGAGAGAGAGAGAGACATTTGCTCTTTTTTATATAGGGGAGATTATTATTATTATTATTATTATTATTAATCCTGATTTTTAGCGCCATTGTGGCTCAGACAAAAGTCGATAGTACGTCTGAAGATGATATCCGCTTAAAGAGACTCCACAAGGAATCTTTGTTTACGTTGTGTAATGCCCATCTGGCCTCGTTGTATATTGGCAGCCGCATCAACATTTAGACCCGATTGAAGCCACCAGAGAAGGATGTTTCTTACGTAAGAGCGCTCGGCGAAATTTATTGACGTAACATTTACATATGTTGAATTTTGTGGGTCGCTGTTTGACTTGCGGGTTTAAAGATAGATAGCCTGTTTAGTATAGTACTCCGGTAGAAAATTGGTATTTTTATTATTATATTGAAAAGGTTGATGGCCTCAATAATGTATCCTTTACTAATTCGATGAATCTCACTCACTCTCTCTCTCTCTCTCTCTCCTCTCTCTCTCTCTCTCCCCGTCATGGAAGGACTAAAAAGTACATACATACATATACCAAAGGCACTTCCCCCAATTTTTGGGGGGTAGCCGACATCAACAAATGAAACAAAACAAAAAAGGGGACTTCTACTCTCTACGTTCCTCCCAGCCTGACTAAAAAGTGCGACATCTAAACTCTCTCTCTCTCTCTCTCTCTCTCTCTCTCTCTCTCTCTCCTCTCTCCTCTCTCTCTCTCTCTCTCGCAGATGGACTAAAAAGTCTGAGACATCTAAAATCTTCTCTCTCTCTCTCTCTCTCTCTCTCTCTCTCTCTCTCTCTCTCTCTCTCTCTCTCGGATGTACTAAAAGTGAGACATCTAAAATCTCTCTCTCTCTCTCTCTCTCTCTCTCTCTCTCTCTGTCGTGGATGGACTAAAAAGTGCGACATCTAAAATCTTTGTAACTCTCTCTCTCTCTCTCTCTCTCTCTCTCTCTCTCTCTCTCTCTCTCTCTCTCTCTCTCTCTCTCGGATGTACTAAAAGTGAGACATCTAAAATCTCTCTCTCTCTCTCTCTCTCTCTCTCTCTCTCTCTCTGGGCTTTTTTTATTCTGCTGCAATCATAAATTATGGAAGTAGGTCAACATATATCGAAGTATGTTTTTTGTCGACATTCAACACAACCATTTTCTGCTTATTTTTACGATAAAGAAATTGAATTTCCGTTCCATTTGTATATAGTTTGACAATTCAATTTATATTAGTTTTAGAGTTTTATTGTTGTTTGTGGCCTGATTGGTAACGTCTCTGCCTGGCGTTTGCCGGACCAGGGTTCGAGTCCTGCTCAGACTCGTTAGTGCCATTAGTGTCTGCAACCTTACCATCCTTGTGAGCGAAGGTTGTGGGGTTTGGGGGAGCCTATAGGTCTATCTGCTGAGTCATCAGCAGCCACTGCCAGGCCCTCCCTGGTCCTAGGTTGGGTGGAGAGGAGGCTTGGGCGCTGATCATATAATATATGGTCAGTCTCTAGGTCATTGTCCTGCTTGATAGGGCAATGTCACTGTCCCTTGCCTCTGCCATTCATGAGCGGGCTTTAAACCTTTAAATCCTATTCGTATGAAGATTTCCACCTTTAAGAAAAATAAATCCAGGCAAGAAAAAAAAAAAACGCTTTAAAGGATTATGTTTCTGCTTTAGTCATTGCACCCCTCGTGTATTTCTAGTTCATCCGGGTTAGTGGATTTCCTTGTTCTCAAATATTATTGTTATTATTACCCCCTGTGTTTGTTTGTTTCTGAACACCTTCCTGGTCGTAATTTTCATCGAAGTTGGAAGGAGGTTATGCTTTCGTCTGTTTGTGTGTATGTGTTTGTGAACAGCTTCCTGGTCACAATTTTAATTATGAGTAATGAAACTTGCAGGGATTAACTGTTATGTAAAAAGCTGGAAATGATTAAATTATGGAAGGTCAAGGTCAAAGGTCAAGGAAAATATTGTTGTTTTTACCCTTTGTTAGTGTGTTTGTTTGTTTGTAAGCACTTTCCTGATCACAATTTTAATCGCAGAGTAATGAAACTTGCAGGGATTAACTGTTATGTAAAAAGATGGAAATGATTAAATTTTGGAAGTTCATTGTCAAAGGTCAAGGAAAATATTATTGTTGTTTTACCCCTTGTTAGTGTATTTGTTTGTTTGTGAGCACCTTCCTGCTCACAATTTTCATCTAAGAATGAAACTTGCGGGATTAACTGTTATGTAAAAAGCTGGAATTGATTAAATTATGGAAGGTCAAGGTCACGGTCAAGCAAAATGTATTTGTTCCGCCAACGAAGATAGAAGGAGGAAATGTAGAAGAGAAGATTGAACGCGCTCTTAAGCTTCCATAATTATTGATTATATATATATATATATATATATATATATACAGTATATATATATACAGTATATACAGTATATATATATATATATATATATGTATATATATATATATATATATATATATATATATATATATACAGTATATATATATATATATTTATATATACAGTATATATATATATATATATATATATATATATATATATATATATATCGGAGAGAAATTTACAGATAATATATAAAAAAAGATAAATGAAATATGGAAGAAAAACTTAAAGATAATATATAAAAAGAGATGAATGAAATATCGGAAAATTATTTGATAACAGTCGGTCAGTTCCTCCTCATTTTTCAGGATCGGTTTTGCCGGAGTTGGAGGATCCTGTGTCATTTACCCGTTTGTTCGGCCGAGCTTCATAACAATTCACAGGATATCCTGTTTCTCCTCTCTCTCTCTCTCTCTCTCTCTCTCTCTCTCTCTCTCTCTCTCTCTCTCTCTCTCTCTCTGTCCGTCCTTTTCCACGTTGTTATTTCCTGTTAATTATTCATTCTCTGTTTGTGTGGAATTTCCAGTGATTGGGTGTAGAATTGATATTCATTGTATATTTCATTTTTTATATGCCTACACCCCTTCACTCAGACAAGCACAGGAAATTAGGTTTCAGGGCCTAGTGGTTCGATTTACTATGCCAATTCAAATTTCCAAATGAAACTGGTTCATTTTATTGAAATGTATTTTTATGTCTTACTAAGAAATCTCCAAAAATGTTCAAAGAATCTAAAAATCTTCAGTAGCTCCATTAGGACAGGATATACTAAATCTCTCTCTCTCTCTCTCTCTCTCTCTCTCTCTCTCTCTCTCTCTCTCTCTCTCTCTCCAGGATTTATTTAGATTCCTTTGATTCTTTTCTTATTCTTGTATGTGTTGTTTTTACGTAAGTTTAGTTATCTCCATAGTCATTCCTCGACACTTGGGTTAGAGTTCTCTTGCTTAAGGGTACACTCATGCACACTGATGTATCTGTTTTCTTATTTCCTTTCAAGAAATTGCTTTGCAATAAATGGCAACAGCACTGGGATAGTCTAGATGGCAATAAAATGAGAGAAGTAACAAATGTCATATCTCCTTGGAGGTATAACATGATGCCCCGAAAATGGGAGACTTCTCTTTGTCGTCTCCGTATTGGTCACACTCGGTTGACACACGAGTTTCTTGTGAAGGGCCAACACCAACCGTATTGTGACGACTGTTTAGTACCTCTTAACATTGAGGCATTTGTTGACCGAATGCCCCAATTATAATAATTTAAGGATTAGTTATTTGTGTGAGGGTGGCAGGTTCATCCTTGCCAAGATTCTTGGACATGATGTGTCCTACTATGCAAGTGACATTTTTAGATTTCCTTGAGAAGCAGGTCTTCTGAAAACTATTTAACTTTTATAATGACATTCAACTTTTATGATTTTAATTGAATATTCTTTTATTTTTTTTTATATATAAACTAAATGATATCGGCGTCAATGACCTTAGATGTCAGGATGCCTGAAAACTTTAAATCAATCAATCAATCACTTTGCTATTGTGCGTGTTGGGAAATTTTGGGCTTATAGCATCCAGATTTTTCACCTAGGGTTGTAGCTTCGCAAGTAATAATGATAATAATAATAATAATTATAATAATAATAATAATAGGACCCAATAAGATATTCGTTTACTTATTTCCTAATCATTTCATTCCTCAGCTAT
>NC_090728.1:55031124-55043624 GCF_036898095.1 Palaemon carinicauda | reverse complement strand
GTGTGTTAAAGAAGTTAACAGTGGCGAACTAGAGTAACAGTTTTAGGCATTTATTGTACTTTGTTAATGTTTTTTCTTGTCTTACTCTATATATATATACAGTATGTATATATATATATATATATATATATATATATATATATATATATATATATATATATATATATATACAGTATATATATATATACATATATATATATATTTTTTTTTTTTTTTTAATGTGTTTAAGACGTTTTGATGGAGTCACAGTGATGGACCAGAGGAAATTTTAGGCATTTGGTGTAATAAATTTTGACTGTATAATTGACAGCTTTGTTGAACTTGTTAAGGTATTCTTCATCTAATTGTATGTTTTTGATGTGTTAAAGAAATTTTCATGGATTCACAGTCGTGGACTAGAGTGAATTTTTGGCATTTGGTGTAGAAAATTTAGAGTGTATTGTAATAATTTGAAAAGATGTTTGTTCGACTGGATGGAGATAGGAAGGAAAACATTCCTCATAGTGAACAATTATACATACATACATATACCATGGCACTTCCCCCAATTTTGGGGGTTAGCCGACATCAACAAAGAAACAAAAACGAAAAGGGGACCTCTACTCTCTACGTTCCTCCCAGCCTAACAAGGGACTCGACCGAGTTCAGCTGGTACTGCTAGGGTGTCACAGCCCACCCTCCCACATTATCCACCACAGATGAAGCTTCATAATGCTGAACAATTATAAAACATTAAAATAAAATAAGTTATTATTGTTTGTTAGTTTAAACAAACTCACCGATAGATGGCATTCCTAACCCAGTATATGGCCCGTATTCCCTAAATTCAGAAACCCAAGACACCTACAAGCATTATTTTTTATAGGGTTTCAGTAAACACTTGCAAGATTAGTCTGGGCGCGTGAATCACCTTCGTTGGGTCTTACGGAAGTTCTCAAAGACACTTGTGACGTCACATGAGAATCTGTTCGGAATAAGTGATTGTTGACCCACGTCATCGTGTGCGTTGTCACCTTCGAAGACTTATTGAACCCGACACTCTCTCTAGGCAGGTGAATGAATCATTTCCGTGTAAATATTTGACATATGGAAAATTCCTCTTTGTTTCAAAAATGTTAAGTAATATAGTCAATTGAATCAATACAAATAGAATTGAACAAATCGCCTTTTAGTGCATACTAGTGTACGTGACCCGTCATAAATGACTGCTATAGACAAATATGTACACCCACGCACCCCCTTCTCACCAGGATATGACCAAACCTCTCCCCCCTACCCAGGGAACGGGGAGAGACGGAGTAGTTATATGTCTGGCAATGCCGTTGAACGTGACTGTATACTGTGTATATGTATATATATATATATATATATATATATATACATATATATATATGTATATGTATATTATGTATATGTGTGTATATATATATATGATATATGTGTGTGTGTATACATATATATATATATATATATATATATATATATATATATATATATATATATATATATATAATATGTGTGTTCAGCTTCTTGTTCTTTGTCTGAACACACATTATATATATATATATATATATATATATATATTATATGTGTTCAAACTTGTTCTTTAATATATAGGGAACATATAGAAAAGAACAAAAAAACAACAATTATTTACCGTGCGTTATAAAAACACTTAACTATAATGGAAAACTAATGGGTTAATATGAAAAAAGCACATATGATAATATGCAAAGATACTCGATATAAAAAAAGGACATAGATAATGCAAAGACACTTGCTTAATTGGAAAGATAATGGTTGTTTATTGAAGTTCAATACATAGATACGAATAAAATACTTGTAAAGGAATCTGTTGTGAGGGAGCAAAAAAAAAAAAAAAAAAAAAAAAAAAAAAAAAAAAAAAAAAACTGTAAAGGAATATGTTGTGTGGAAACAAAAAACATATAGTGATTCATAGGTAGAATTATCTAAAAGACTCTCCTTGCCTCTCTGCTACTGTGTGGTATAATCATTAATAATTTCCATGTAACTTTTAGGTATCTGGGGGTTTTAATGTTATAAAGAAGGTGAGCTTTTCCGATTATCTTTTAAAGATAATTAGAGTGCTTTTAACCGAGGTGTCATTTTAATGGATGATATTTATTATAGAAAAAAATATTTATGAGGATAACGAGGAACCCTGTTATTTCACCTTAACTGGAACAGCTTTAATTAAGAATAGTCTCTCGGCAAGGGATAAATAATCCCTAGAATATTTCCAATTCAAATTGAAAATGGAGTCGTTTAAAAGCTTCGTTCATTATGGCCAGAGTTGCCAGGTTGGCCTTTTTCAGGCCAAAAAAAAGCAAATTTAGCCTTTTTAAAAAATTGGTTGACCTTTAGTAATATATGAAAAAAAGGCGGACCTTAAATATTATATATTTGGTCTTTTTCTACTAATGGTTTGGCCTTTTAAAGCTGCCTTTAATTAAAAGTTGGCCTTTTCTCATTTACAAATCCTGGCAACCCTGATTATGGCTACTTCATATAAACTCTTACCCTGATCGGGAATTCTAAAAGTTATCGTTTAGATTAGGTTAAGTGAAGAATATTTTAATTGGAGAATGTAGTTATTGCTTAGAGGTAATATATATTTTTTTTAATTACAGAATAGTCAGTGGTATTTTATTTTTCCTTGTTTCCTTTCCTCACTACAGCATTCTGCTTTTCCAACTAGGGCTGTAGCCTAGCAAATAATAATAATAATACAGTTGGATGCAGGAATTCCTCACTGGGCTATTTTCCCTGTTGGAGCTCCCTGGGCTTATAGCATTCTGCTTTTCCAACTAGGGTTGTAGCCTAGCGAGTAATAATGATAATAATAATACAGTTGGATGCAGGAATTCCTCACTGGGCTATTTTCCCTGTTGGAGCCCCTGGGCTTATAGCATTCTGCTTTTTTATTATTATTATTATTACTATCCAAGCTACAACCCTAATTGGAAAAGCAAGATGCTATAAGCCCAGGGGCTCCAATAGGGAAAAATAGCCCAGTGAGGAAAGGAAATAAGGAAATAAATAACTGAAGAAAACAAATTAACAATAAATCATTCTAAAAAAAAAGTAATATCAAAAGAGATATATCATATATAAACTATTAACAACGTCAACAACAAAAATGTCATATATAAACTATAAAAAGACTCATGTCCGTCTGGTCAACAAAAAAGCATTTGCTCCAACTTTGAACTTTTGAAGTTCTACTGATTCAACAACCCGATTAGGAAGATCATTCCACAACTTGGTAACAGCTGGAATAAAACTTCTAGAGTACTGCGTAGTATTGAGTCTTATGATGGAGAAGGCCTGGCTATTAGAATTAACTGCCTGCCTAGTATTACGAACAGGATAGAATTGTCCAGGGAGATCCGAATGTAAAGGATGGTCAGAGTTATGAAAAATCTTATGCAACATGCATAATGAACTAATTGATCGACGGGTTGTAGCCTAGCAAGTAATAATAATAATAATAATAATAATAATAATAATAATAATACAGTTGGATGCAGGAATTCCTGTCACACCTAGCTCTGAGGGAATGCACCTTGTCACACCCTTACTGCCGGGTTAGTAACCAAACAGATAGTGTAGGGAAAGATGGATGAGGGAGTGGGTGGGGCTACACACAGAAACTCGCCGAGCAGTTGGGGTGCGATAGTGTGAGACAGGGACTCTGGTAACCAACTGTACATACAGGATTGTCCTCTTGAAGGTTTAAGGGTCGCTCATGAATGACAGTGACTGTCTTAACTAGCAGGACAATGCCCTAGAGACTGACTGTATATTATTATTATTATTATTATTATTATTAATTGCTAAGCTACAACCCTAGTTGTAAAAGCAGAATGCTATTATAACCCCAGGGGCTCCAACAGGGAAAATGGCCCAATGAGGAAGGGAAACTAGGGAAAATAAAATCTTTTAAGAACATTAACGTTTAAAGTAAATATCTCCTATATAAACTAAAAACTTTAACAAAACAAGAGGGTAAAAAAAGAAAAAAAAATATCAGCGTTCAAGCATTTTTTCCTCCACCCAAGCTAGGATGAGGGAGTGCCAGGCAATGGCTCATGATGACTCAGCAGGTATACCTATAGGCCTCCCACATCCCCCAATCCGTAGCTCGCAAGGATGGTGAGGTTGCAGACACAAGAAGCTATCGAGTTTAAGTGGGACTCTAATCCCAGTCCGGTAGACCGCCAGGCAGGGATGGTTCCAATAGGCCACAATAACCTTATGCCACTATCATAGAGCATGCAGAAAATTGCATCCCATAAATTATTAAGTGACCAAAGGTAACATTAGATCGGGTTTACCAGCTCTTTGAAATTTCGACTTTTATCCCTTCTGAGAACATCTTGTTTATTGCTGACTGCGTGACCTCTGGTTAAGGTCTAAACCCCTAAACCAATTGGTCACGAGAAATCTGTGATATCGATCAGCTGTGGCAAACTATTTTCCCTTTTAATGATTGTTCCTCTTAAATTGCCCTACTTTACGGATACCGTAAATCTAATGTAAAAAATTGTCATGATATTCAACTTTTCAGTATCAAAATGAAAGTCATGCAGTGCATAGAAATTGCAAAAAAAAAAAAAAAGAGCATTTTAGATATGAGTTTTCATTATCATCTTGTCTGTGCTGTCAAACGTAAGGGACCTTCCAGACGAGAGAGCATATGTTCGTCGAACTAAACTTACCATATCAAATTAATACGAAATGGGCTTCAAATGCAATAGAATATGAAGCCTGATTTGGCAACAAAAAAGTGATACCATATCCTACTGTTCATACATCGTATTTAGTTGTTCGCAGAGCAAATGTTGACGCACATTCCCTTTTTTTCATAGTTATCTGGTAACAGTTTTGTTCCTAAGTGTCTTTTATTAAGAGCTTGTTAATTTGTTGCGTCAGTAAAACCATTTTCTTTCTTGTCGTTGTACACGTAACAATTTCTTGAAGATCAGTTAATGGCCTGAGCATGGAACGTTGTCGTCTTCAAAATGAATTATTCATGCCGCTGGAAGTCGAGTAACTCTAGTCTATAGTAAGGAAATCCATGAATGAAATCGCTCTTGTTGGGTAAACAAGACATTGAATTATTCTTGCCAATGGAAGTCGAGTAACTCTAGTCGATAGTAGGGAAATCCATGAATGAAATCGCTCTTGTTGGGTAAACAAGACATTGAATTATTCTTGCCAATGGAAGTCGAGTTACTCTAGTCGATAGTAAGGAAATCCATGAATGAAATTGTTCTTGTTGGGTAAACAAGACATTGAATTATTCTTGCCAATGGAAGTCGAGTAACTCTAGTCGATAGTAAGGAAATCCATGAATGAAATCGCTCTTGTTGGGTAAACAAGACATTGAATTATTCTTGCCAATGGAAGTCGAGTTACTCTAGTCGATAGTAAGGAAATCCATGAATGAAATCGCTCTTGTTGGGTAAACAAGACATTGAATTATTCTTGCCAATGGAAGTCGAGTAACTCTAGTCGATAGTAAGGAAATCCATGAATGAAATCACTTGTTGGGTAAAGAAGACATAGAGTTATTCTTGCCAATAGAAGTCTAGTTACTCTAGTCGATAGTAAGGAAATCCATGAATGAAATCGCTCTTGTTGGGTAAACGAGACATTGAACTATTCTTGCCAATGGAAGTCGAGTTACTCTAGTCGATAGTAAGGAAATCCATGAATGAAATCACTCTTGTTGGGTAAACAAGACATTGAATTATTCTTGCCAATGGAAGTCGAATTACTCTAGTCGATAGTAGGGAAATCCATGAATGAAATCGCTCTTGTTGGGTAAACAAGACATTGAATTATTCTTGCCAATGGAAGTCGAGTAACTCTAGTCGATAGTAAGGAAATCCATGAATGAAATCACTTGTTGGGTAAAGAAGACATAGAGTTATTCTTGCCAATAGAAGTCTAGTTACTCTAGTCGATAGTAAGGAAATCCATGAATGAAATCGCTCTTGTTGGGTAAACGAGACATTGAACTATTCTTGCCAATGGAAGTCGAGTTACTCTAGTTTATAGTAAGGAAATCCATGAATGAAATCGCTCTTGTTGGGTAAACAAGACATTGAATTATTCTTGCCAATGGAAGTCGAATTACTCTAGTTTATAGTAAGGAAATCCATGAATGAAATCGCTCTTGTTGGGTAAACAAGACATTGAATTATTCTTGCCAATGGAAGTCGAGTTACTCTAGTCGATAGTAAGGAAATCCATGAATGAAATCGCTCTTGTTGGGTAAACGAGACATTGAACTATTCTTGCCAATGGAAGTCGAGTTACTCTAGTCGATAGTAAGGAAATCCATGAATGAAATCACTCTTGTTGGGTAAACAAGACATTGAATTATTCTTGCCAATGGAAGTCGAATTACTCTAGTTTATAGTAAGGAAATCCATGAATGAAATCGCTCTTGTTGGGTAAACAAGACATTGAATTATTCTTGCCAATGGAAGTCGAGTTACTCTAGTCGATAGTAAGGAAATCCATGAATGAAATCCCTCTTGTTGGGTAAACAAGACACCTAGAGTTATTAATGGCAATGGAAGTCGAGTTACTCTAGTCGATAGTAAGGAAATCAATGAATGAAATCACTTTTGTCGTGGGGTAAACAAGACACCTTGAATTATTCATGCCACTGGAAATCGAGTTACTCTAGTTTATAGTAAGGAAATCGATGAATGAAATCGCTCTTGTTGGGTAAACAAGACATTGAATTATTCTTGCCAATGGAAGTCGAGTTACTCTAGTGACTTCTAGTCGATAGTAAGGAAATCCATGAATGGAATCCCTCTCGTTGGGTAAACAAGACACCTTGAACTTATCTGTTACAAAGTTTTAAATGTTATCAGCAGAAGGAGAATTAACAAGTTAAATAAAAGTGTCGAGCTGTTTTAACAGCGCAGCACATCTTTCAAGAATTTGTTGATAGTCGAAGTGCAAAGATGACCGTATGTTAAGGGTAATCGCCTTCAAGTGACATTGACAGTATGTCCGAAGTTAAGATGACAACAGTTACAAGGGAGAAGAATGTAATTTTGTTGTTTTTATACGGACAAAGAGATTTTGCTAAGTTAATGTAGACTTTGCCGAAATATATAGGAGTATTTTTTCTAGATTTTGAAAATTGTGGGAAATTTCGAATAAATGAATATGTATGGGATACCCCACGTTCATTCATTCTATATATATATATATATATATATATATATATATATATATATATATATATATATATATATATATATATATAATATATATATATATATATATATATATATATATATATATATATATATATATATATATATATATATTTATATCACGAAAACTGACACGTGATGAGCATACAATTTGTATTATAGTTACGAAAGGAAAGTTGGTACTTTCGTCCATTAGGGACATCAACAGATTCAACAATCAAGTCTTCATTTTTCCTTTCCTGGTTGAAATAGACGTGTGTGTGTTATATATATATATATATATATATATATATATATATATATATATATATATATATATGTGTGTGTGTGTGTGTGTGTGTGTGTTTGTGTTTGTGTATATATAAAATATGTGTGTGAGTGATTGTACGTATTTGTTTGTTCCTGTGTGCGCACGCACTGGTCGTGCAAGTTATCAAGGTCATTGTTGTCCTGTTGAACAGCTCTTGAGGGAGTCTCTACCTTTTCGGGTCCTACCATCCCTCATCTATCCTTCCCCCACGTCCTCCGTTGCACGCTTCTGCTGAGGAATGTTTTGCTTTGTCGTCGTCATTTTAAAATTTATTCTGGGCTCAGGTCTGGTTCGATCTTCTTCTATCAACAATTCTGTTTTGATTTGCTCGCTCGTTGGGTGTCCAGATGACTTCAGGTGACTTTCGTATAGACTGGTTATCATTTTGGGGTTTGTAGAGTAGTGTGGTGTGTATAGTAGAGTAGAGTAAGTGTGTATTGTGTAGAGTAGAATAGAGGAAGTGTTTTGTGTGTAGACTAGATTAGAGTAAGAGATAGTGAGAGAGTCTTGTGTGTAGTGTAGAATAAAGTAATTGAGTTTGTAGAGTAGTGTGGTGTGTATAGTAGAGTAGATTAAGTGTGTTTTGTGTGTAGAGTAAAATAGAGGTAGCGTTTTGTGTGTTTAATAGATTAGAGTAAGAGTGAGTGAGAGAGAGTCTTGTGTGTAGTGTTGAATAAAGTAATTTAGTTTTGTGTGTAGAGTAGAATAGAGGAACAGAGTTTTGTGTGTAGAGTAGAATAGAGGAATAGAGTTTTGTGTATAGAGTAGAATAGAGGAACAGAGTTTTCTGTGTAGAGTAGAATAGAGTAAGAGATTAGAGAGTTTTCTGTGTAGAGTAGAATAGAGGAAGAAAGTTTTGTGTAGAGAGTAGAATAGAGGAAGAGAATTTTGTTTGTAAAGTAGAATAGAGGAAGAGAATTTTGTGTGTTGAGTATAATAGTGGAAGAGAGTTTTGTTTGTAGAGTAGAATAGTGGAAGATAGTAAGTTACGCAGTGGTCTGGGACACCTGGGCGTAATCACTATTTTTGAAATGACTGTTTACAGGAAAAGAATAATCCTTCATTTGTAAACATTATTATTCTTGGTTGAATTTGAATTGAAAATACGTGATATTATTGTGAATTACCGGGTAAGGTTTATTCATTGAATAATATTCACCATTAATGTATTAATCTATTAAATTTGACCTCGTTATTAAACCAACCTATTTTTAAAAGTTTACATGTATACACACCCACACCCACAAAACACACATGTATATATAAAAGAATCCAGATATTAAGGCATTAAAACAAATGGCTTGTTTGAATATATACTGTATACTGTATATATATGTGTATATGTGTATATATATATATATATATATATATATGTATGTTTGTATATATATATATATATATATATGATTGAGTATCTCTCTCTCTCTCTCTCTCTCTCTCTCTCTCTCTCTCTCTCTCTCTCTCTCAAGGTTTGCCTCCATATTTAAAATCAATCTCAAACATTGATGACAAAAGTCTCTCATGGCAGTGATCCAAAAACCATCACTAAATCATTTGTCTGTTTGTTTACCTTTTCGCCGAGTGACATTTACTCACAGAAGGGAATATTGTTGCGCAAATAATCGCTTTTTCCATACTTGCACACCCACGCCAGGTTCGAATCCTTTAGGAGCATAATTGAATTATATATTCATTTAACTCTGACTTGATCTTTTTCTTCACTCCTTGTTGTTTTCAAGTACAATATTTAGTAGTTTAGTAATTTTCAATATTATTCAAGTTATTTATTCATTTCTGTTATTTATTTAAAGTTATTTATTTCACAGTTCATACCAGTGTTTTTGATAAGACTATAGTGTACGCGATCCGCCAAAAGTGACGGCTAAATATTTAGATAGATATACACCACACATAGTGTACTTCTCGAGGGGTAACCCCCACCCCCCACCCCCTTTCACGAGGGTATGACTACATCCTATTCCCCTACCCGAGGCACGAGGAGAGACCCAATAGCAATACGTCTGGCAATGCCGCTGAACGTGACTGAATTTATATATATATATATATATATATATATATATATATATATATATATATATATATATATATATATATATATATATATATCCAGACAATTGTTCTTTTATTATACGAGTATAGGGGTGATATTCATGTTATAGCTACATATATATATATTATATATATATATATATATATATATATATATATATATATATATATACATATATATATATATATATATATATATATACATATATAAATATATATATCCAGACACTATTATAAGAGTATATTGGAGATATTCATGAACTAAAATAAGATTTTCTCATATACATTTTTTTTTAGCGAAAAGGGGCATCTCTTACGCAGTACACATTTGCAATTCCCAACGACACTATGCATGTGTTTTCTCTCCATTCATGTTGAATATATGATAGTGAAGATTTAAAAGGTTGAATGAAGAAGAACTCGGACTGATTGACTCTGGAGTCGTGGTCAGTCTGCCCTGAGACATTTTAACCGCTGGCGGCTTCCAGGTTCCAGGTTCCAGCATACCAGTAAAACTCGTCCTTTTGCATTCCTCTCGCCCTACCCCCATGCTAATACTTCCAGTACTACCAGGAGTGGAGGAGGAGGAGTTTCCAGCATTCTCTCTCTCTCTCTCTCTCTCTCTCTCTCTCTCTCTCTCTCTCTCTCTCTCTCCGTTGTATTGGGTTAATGTTTCTTTGTAATAATTCTTTTTTTTAATACCTGAATACAGTACCAGGAGTAGAGGAGTTTCCAGCATCTCTCTCTCTCTCTCTCTCTCTCTCTCTCTCTCTCTCTCTCTCTCTCTCTCTCTCTCTCTCTCTCTCTCTGTGTGTGTTCTGTTATAATGGGGTGATATTTCTTACTGTTGTTCATCCCTCTTCTTCTTTGTAATATTTTTTTCGTATACCTGAATCGCAGATGTAAATTTACTCTCTCTCTCTCTCTCTCTCTCTCTCTCTCTCTCTCTCTCTCTCTCTCTCTCTCTCTCTCTCTGTTCTATTATATTGGGTTAATGTTTCTTATTGCTGTTCTTTCTTCTTCTTTGTAATATTTTTTTTTCGAGTAACTGAATCCAGTACCAGGAGTAGAGGAGTTTCCAGCATTCTCTCTCTCTCTCTCTCTCTCTCTCTCTCTCTCTCTCTCTCTCTCTCTCTCTCTCTCTCTCTCTCTCTCTCTCTCTCTGTTCTGTTATATTGAGGTGACATTTCTTACTGCTTTTTTTCCTTCTTTGTAATATTTTTTCGTGTACCTGAATCGCAAATGTAAAATTACTGAGCGTAATCAAAGCTGCGAGAAGAAGGTTCAGTGACATTTCGGTTCTGTGATTATCAAACAGAGAGAGAGAGAGAGAGAGAGAGAGAGAGAGAGAGAGAGAGAGAGAGAGAGAGAGAGAGAGTATTCTACATGGAATTCACAGAAGCTGGCGCTAGTATTACCGTATTTGAAGGACTGACAGTATTATTTGTTAGAGGAAAATCACTGAATAGTGAAATTCTTTCCGTATATTTCTTTTGCTTTTATGGTTACTGGTTTTACCTTTTTTTGTTATGATATTATTATTATTATTATTATTATTAGCTAAACTACAACCCCACTTGGAAAAGCAAGACATTATAGGCCCAAGGGCTCCAACAGGGAAAAATAGCCCAGTGAGGAAAGGAAATAAGGAAATGGATAAACGATACAAGAAGTAATGAACAATTAAAATAAAATATTTTAAAAACATTAACAACATTAAAACAGATATTTCATATATAAACTATAAAAAGTTATGTAAGCCTGTTCAACATAAAAACATTTGTAGCAAATTTGATCTTTTGAAGTTCCACTGATTCAACTACCCGGTTAAGGTGACAGTTTTAATTGACAGTTTTAATTATATTGTACGTTTAAACCGTAAGTGTATTATAATCAGTAGAACTTCAAAAGTTCAAAGTTGGAGCAAATGTTTTTATGTTGACCAGGCTGACATGAGTATTTTTATAGTTTATATATGACATATCTGTCTTTGACGTTGTTATTAGTTTATATAGGATATATCTGTTTTGACGTTGTCACTGTTTTTAGAATGATTTATTGTTAACTTCTTCTCATCATTTATTTATTTCCTTTCCTCACTGATTTATTTGTCCCTATTGGAGCCCTTTGGCTTATAGTATCTTGCTTTTCCAACTAGGGTTGTAGCTTGGCTAGTAATAATGATAATAATAATAATAATAATAATAATATAAAGGCCGTGGTTCGAGCCTTAACTCTTCGAGTGAATGTGACTGGTTTATATTGGGGCTTTCTTAAGGGCTGTGTGCAGTGTTGCCAAATATGGGGATTTATCCCTAGATTTTGGGATTTTAGATGAAAAAATCTTTGTATTGTTGCAAATACTTTGCTTAAACTTATATGAAGTATAGTGAGTAATGTCTCTATATTAGTAAAGCCTACAGGATCAGAAGAAAATATATTTGTGGAAATGGGGATTTTTGGGTTGTTTTGGAGATCTATTATGAGTTTTAGGGGATTTTTAGACTAGCCCATCTGGCAACACTGGCTGTGTACACGTTACTACTACTACTACTGCCGCTGCTGGGGCCTGGGGCAGAGAAAGTGTGTGTTAGTGTCACACGAGTAACAGTACTTCTCTCTCTCTCTCTCTCTCTCTCTCTCTCTCTCTCTCTCTCTCTCTCTCTCTCTCTCTCTCTCTTCGGATGGTTCTCTAGTGCGAACGATGTCATTTTCTCGTCTGGTTGACACATTTCTTTTACATTTTTGTCTTTTTCGCATATTTTATGTTTTGTGCTGAATCATATTTGGTTCTTTTTAAAAGTAAATATTTATATTTTTTATTCCTTTTTTTTATTATTTTTTTATTACTT
>NC_090728.1:55017666-55025166 GCF_036898095.1 Palaemon carinicauda | reverse complement strand
ACTCTAAACCAAGACAGTGGAAGACCATGGTACAGATGGACAAAGGGTTGATGTAGTAACGTCCCTGACGGGTGATTGCCAGACTGGGGTTCGAGTCCCGCTCAAACTCGTCAGTTTCCTTGGTCGCTGCAACCTTACCATACTTGTGAGTTAAGGATGGGTGGTTTGGGGGAGCCTATAGGTCTATCTGCTGAGTCATCAGTAGCCACTGCCTGGCTCTCCTTGGTCCTAGCTTGGGTGGAGAGGGGTCTTGGTCTCTAGGGCATTGTCCTGCTTGATAGGGCAATGTCACTGTCCCTTGTCTCTGCCATTCATGACCGGCCTTTAAATCGGTCCGCTCTCGCTCCAGTCACGGTGTGGTCAAATATTGTTACATGCAGGACCCATACAGTAACTGTATGGGTCCTGGTTACATGGTTTTAAATGGAGGCATTCACACTGGCGCTCCGGTCCGCTCTCGCTCCGGTCTCGCTCCGGTCCGCTCTCGCGCCGGTCTCGCTCCGGTCATGAAAGGAAAAAATCAATATATACAAAAACAGGGTGATGTTCACTGCTTAAATACATTTCCTGTATCACTGAACAATATGCTTATACAATTATGCTTTTTCCTTATATTTATAAATTTTCCAAGACACTGATAAGATCGAGAGCGAACCGAAGTTGTGTACCTAGACCGGACCGATTATTATTATTATTATTATTATTATTATTATTATTATTATTATGATGATGATGATGATGATGGTGATGATTATGATTTATTATTATTATTTATTATTGTTATTATTATTACTTGCTAAGCTACAACCCTAGTTGGAAAAGCAGGATGCTATAAACCCAGGGGCTCCACCAGGAAAAATAGCCCTGTGAGGAAAGGAAACAAGGAAAAATAAAATACTTTAAGAACAGTTACATCATTAAAATAAATATCTCCTATATAAAACTATAAAAACTTTAACAAAACAATAGGAAGAGAAATAAGATAGATTAGTGTGCCCGAATGTACCCACAAGCAAGAGATCTCTAACCAAGTAGGATGCTATAAGCCCAGGTGCTCCAACAGGAAAAATAACCCTGTGAGGAAAGGAAACATGGAAAAATGAAATAGTTTAAGAACAATAACATTAAAATAAATATTTCCTGTATAAACTATAAAAACTTTAACAAAACAAGAGGAAGAGAAATAAGATAGAATAGTGTACCCGAGTGTACCCCCAAGCAAGAGATCTCTAACCCAAGACAGTTCATTATTTAGTCCATTCTTTTGTTTTAAAAGACGAATTACATTACACTTAAACTGGTAATAAATGATTCGAATTGAATTTCAGTATCATACGAACTCTCGCCGCAATCATGACATCGTAATGATCATTAGAATGAGTCAATTATCATGAGGTTATGCATCACTTATCTAATCTGATCATTAGCGATGTCTAGTGAACATGTCTAATTCGAACCGCATGTCTATTTCAGTTGATTATGAATCTCGTATACCCCTTGTCAGCTGAGCTTGAACTGGAGTGGGGACTTTATTGGATGATCGGGAACATTCATATTTTAGTCAGGCTTGAAATGTTTTTAGTCTTGCATTAACAATTTTTTGGATTGCTTGGAAATTTTTTTAGTCTTGCTTGAACAATTTTTATTCTGGCAGGAACAATTTTTAGTCCTGAATGAACAATTTTTAGTCTTGCAAGAGCAATTTTTAGTCTGGCATGAACAGGTTTTAGTCTGACATGAACAATTTTTAGTCTTCAATGAAAAATTTTTAGTTTTGCGTGAACAATCTTTAGTCTGGCATTAACAATTTTTTGTCTTGCATGAACAATTTTTTTTGTCTTGAATGAACAATTTTTAGTTTTGCATGAAAAATTTTTAGTCTGGCATGAATCAGTGTTTAGTCTTGCATGAAAATTTTAGTCTGGCATGAACAAGTTTTAGTCTTGAATGAACAATTTTTAGTCTTGCATGAACAGTTTTTAGTCTTGCCTGAACAATATTTAGTCTTGCAAGAAAAAATTTTAGTCTGGCAATGAACAATTTTTAGTCTTGCATGAACAGTTTTTAGTTTGGCAGGAACAATTTTTAGTCAGTCATGAATCAATTTTTAGTCTTGCATGAATAATTTTTAGTCTTGCATGAACTATATTTAGATTGGCATGAACAATTTTTAGTCTGGCATAAAAATTTTTTAGTCTTGCATGAACAATTTTTAGTCTGGCATGAAAAATTTTTAGTCTGGCAGTAACAATTTTTAGTCTTGCAAGAACAATTTTTAGTCTGTCATGAACAATATTTAGTCTTGCTTGAACAATTTTTACTCTGGCAGGAAATTTTTTTTAGTCTTGCATGAACAGTTTTTAGTCTGGCATGAAGAATTTTTAGTCTTGCATGAAAAATTTTTAGTTGGCATGAACAATTTTTATTCAGGCAGGAAAAATTTTTAGTCTTGCAAGAACAATTTTTAGTCTGACATGAACAATATTTATAGAAATGATCTGATTGAGATTTCATTCAGGTGTTACTGATGTTTGATATTTCTCCCTCCGTTCTTCATGTGAATGTTGATTAATGTTTATACATTATTTTATATTATTTATTTTCTGCTTTGGTTCATTGTCATCGTTTTTTTATCTACTGTAAATTTCGATCGCTTATATCGGTGGTAAACAAGCAACATTCTTATCCACGACATATTATTATTATTATTATTATTGTTATTATTATTATTATTAGTAGTAGTAGTAGCAGTAGTAGTAGTAGTAGTAGTAGTAGTAGTAGTAGTAATAATAATATAATGAAATTCGAATTATTTTTTTTTCTAGATCTCTCATGATCAATCTTTTTTTCAGTTGTGAAGCTCCACTTTTAGCCTGAATCAAAATGCTTATAATTTAAACCTTATAACTAAAGTGTTGTCTTAATTATGGTAAATAACTCTCAAGTACAAATACATAATTAATTTCATTATTCACTGTTGAGATGAAGATGAATCATTCAGTTGACATTTCCAGGTTACAGAGCTCACAATTTCACAAATGTTAGATATATTGAAATTTGACTACAGATGATTGTTTGATAAAGAATAATCATCACAGCATATTACTTGATTATCTGGAATGTCAATAGAGATTTTTTTTATTTCTGTCAAGCCTATATAGTAAGGAGCAAGTTTTTGGCATATATATATATATATATATATATATATATATATATATATATATATGTGTGTGTGTGTGTGTATATATATATATATATATATATATATATATATATATATATATATATATATAGTGTGTGTGTATAGATATTATACATGTACATATATCTGTACATATGTATGCATATATATATATATATATATATATATATATATATATATATATATATATATATATATATATATATATGTGTGTGTGTGTGTGTGTGTGTGTAGATATACTTCTGTTCACGCTTTCCGGACGTATAACTAATCGGTCGCTCCCCTCCCTCAGGTAGGGAATGAGGGAGTAGTCATACCCTGGTGAGAGGTGTGCCTTTATTTGTGCATATCTACATATATGTTTAGCCATCATTTTTGACGGGTCGCGTACACTACTTGTTATATATAAACAGTGATTTGTTCACTAAAGTTTACGTCATAATTATGAATTACAACATCAGAACATAACTTATATATGATTAGTGATTAGCAGAGTATAGAAGGGAGAGAAATTCATCAGTTTAAATTGAATTTTTCCTCCCGCTTAGGGTCTCAGCTAATGACTCCTGCTATCATTAATGTCATCTGAAGCTCTTTGTCGTGGTAAAAACAGTAATGGGTTTTGGATAGCATTGCAGAGTATTTCATGACTCGCTTATGATTTTAGAATGGCATGTTTTTTTTTCTGGGCATAATTGATTGAAAGATCAATATATGTTTCACATTTTCTCGGTTTAATCTCATGAACAAATTACACGCGTACATATGTCTGAGGTCTTTGTTCTGCAATGGACTATCAACGGCTGATTATTATTATTATTAATATATATATATATATACATATATATATATATATATATATGTATATATATATATACCATATATATACAGTATATATATATATATATATATATATATATATATATATATATATATATATATATATACCATATATATATTTATATATATTTTATATATATAGACACACATACGTATATGATTATATGTAATGTGTTAAAGATATATATATATATATATATATATATATATATATATATATATATATATATATATATATATATGTGTGTGTGTGTGTGTGTGTGTGTCTGTCTGTCTGTCTGTTTGTGGACTAACTACAATATAATCTACGGGTAACGAGCTACATGTTTAGATTTTCGGTTCCAACTTGAGCGACGAGATTGAGACCTTCCACTGTACTCCGTATACAAGTATCCCAAATTAAACGATGGACACTATAGTCAATTCTTTTCAGTGAGGCAGATTTGCACGACTGGCAGGGGTGCCCTTTTAGCTCGGAAATGTTTCCTGCTCGCTGATTGGTTGGATAAGATAATTCTAACCAATCAGGTAGCAGGAAACTTTTTCCGAGCTAAAAGGGCACCGCTGCGAGTCGGTGCAAATGCGCCTCATGAAAAAAGATTGAGTATAGAACGAGCTTCAGAACGTTAGACAATATCAATAGGATCTGGAATTAATTTTATGAGCATATGACTTTACTGTCTATTAAAGTATAAGAGATTGGCACACTGGGAGGCCTATACATATTATCGAATTGCTCAAAACGGTCATAGAAAGGTCTATAGATATAGATTTTGGGTCATATGATTAGTTTGTTAAAAGCATTGAGATTAATCATTGTTAATTACTTTACTTAAATATTATGTCTAAATAAAGGTGAGATATCTGAATTTTATTAAATATAAACCATAGGGGTATTTCAATCACATGGAGATAACGTTATTTTGGGAGGAGAAAATATTTAAACATTTGGAAGAAGAAAATATTTATTATGACTAAATTCTCTTAAAAGAAATTTCTGGAGAAAATTCAGTCATTTGTAAGAATTACTTCAGCGGAAGATTTTGGAGAGAGAGAGAGAGAGAGAGAGAGAGAGAGAGAGAGAGAGACCCAAACGATCAGTAAACAATGTCTGCTTTGCCCCCGGGGGCAGGATGTGTTTGTCAGGGGAAGAAGGATATCGGAGGATGCTTTTGATGTTTTTGTATTTTCCTCTCCTCCCAATTGATGTTTTTCCTTTCGGGGAAGAGAAAGTTGTTGTCTAATGTAGGAGAAAAGAGGTTCGCTTTTCTTAGGTACATTTTTTTTTCTTTTCTTTTTTTATTCTGAATAGTCTTTCAGAGTACGAATTCGCTGTCAGGTATTCTAGGCTGATGCTGAGGACATGAAAATCTAAAGGTCGCTCATAAATAGCAGAGGCAAGGGACAGTGATCATGCCCTATCAGGACAATGTCGTAGAGACTGACCATATGTTATTATTATTATTATTATTATTATTATTATTATTATTATTATTTATTATTATTAACATTGTTATTATTATTATTATTATTATTACTTACTAAGTTACAACCCTAGTTGGAAAAGCAGGATGCTATAAGCCCAGGGACCTCAAGAGAGAAAATAGCCCAGCGAGGAAAGGAAATAAGGAAACAAAATATTGTAAGAACAGTAACAACATTAAAATATATATCTCCTATATAAACTATAAAAACATTAACAAAAATAACCCAAGCCCCTCTCCACCCAAGCTAAGGCCAAGTAGGGTCAGGCAATGGCTGCTGATGATTCAGCAGGTAGACTTACAGACTCCCCCGACCCCCCCCCCCATCCTTAGTTCACAAGGATGGTGAGATTACAGACACTACAAGAAACTATCGAGTTTGAGCGGGACTCGAATCCCAGTCCAGCAAATCGCCTGGCAGGGACGTTCCCAACAGGCTATCACAACCCTAAACACAAATCAAGTGCAAATGCTGTGTGTATGTGTGAACGTTTGTGATTGATGTTCTTTCCCTATTCTCTGTACTATTAAAACATTGTTTATCTCTTTGTAGTGCATCAAAGGTTATAATTTCATCACTGTTCTTGTTTCGTTTCCGGTCACGACAGCGCTCCCCTTCCATAGGGTAGAAAGGTGAGGGAGTAGTAATACCCTGATGAGAGTGGGATACGAATGCGTATCTAAATATTTACTGCATTGGTCACACTCGGTTGACACACGAGTTTCTTCTGAAGGGCCAACACCAACCGTATTGCGACGACTGTTTGGTACCTTTAACAGTGAGGCATTTGTTGACCGAATGCCCCAATTATAATAACTTAAGAAATAGATATCTGATTGAGGCTCGAGGTGAGGATGGCAGCTTCATTCTTGCCAAGATTCTTGGACATGATGTGTCGTACAATGTTAGTGGCATTTTCAAATTGATATCAGAAGCAGGTCTTCTTAATGCTATTTAACTTTTATAACGTATTTACTTTTCTGGTTTTAATTGAATATTCTTTTAATCTTTATTTATAATAAACGATATCGGTGTCAATGACCTTCGATGTCAGGATGCCAGAAAACTTCAAATCAATCAATCTAAATATTTAGCAGTCATTATTTACGGGTCGCGTACACTAGTACATAAGAAAAACTTCCATTAAGGAATGAAAGAATCCAAAAGTATATTATCTTCTTAACCTACATTAATATCTTCAAATTTCTCATCATGTTTCTCCATAACCTCCTTCGCTGATATGCTGTTCTTGCCTACAGTCTTACGTACATACACATTTGCATTCATTAACATACGCGTATCCTCTTGTGAGTTCACTCACATTAGATATTCATGATTTAATTTGAAGTTTAATTATCAATGGCTTTAGTTATATATATGCCAATTTAGAAACGTGCTTATTTCAATTTGAAGTTTAATTATCAATATGCTTTAGTTATTTGCCAATTTAGAAGCTCACCTATTTCATCTTGCCTTAGCTGAATTAATATGGAGGAATTGAGTTCTTTTACAAGACGGTGAATTAATTTAATGTATATATATATATATATATATATATATATATATGTATGTATGTATGTATGTATATATATATCTATATATATATGTATATACTGTATATATATATACATATAAATATATATATATATATATATATATATATATATATATATATATATATATATACACATACATTACATATATACATATATATATATATATATATATATATATGTATTATATATATATATATATATATATATATATATATATATTTCTCGTGAGTCCCGTTGCGTTTAGTCTTGCAACAAGATTTTCCATTTATCATTTTGTAATGTCTTATGTCGTATACATGTCTTGACTGAAGCTTTTACAGAATTTGTCTGTCGCTCTGTGCTTCATGCGTGCAATGAATACACATTTGAACATTAATTTGATAATGTTTATGTATTTATTCGCATTTATTTGGCAAG
>NC_090728.1:54992666-55010166 GCF_036898095.1 Palaemon carinicauda | reverse complement strand
TGGTGGACTACCCTTAAATCTGCACTCTTTCGTGCAGACTTAACAGTTCCTCCTTTTCTCAAACCAGTTTTGCAATACAGGAACAAATGTGGTGGACTACCCTTAAATCTGCACTCTTTCGTGCAGATTTAACAGTTCCTCCTTTTCTTAAACCAGTTTTGCAATACAAGAACAAAAGTGGTGGACTACCCTTAAATCTGCACTCTTTCGTGCAGATTTAACAGTTCCTCCTTTTCTTAAACCAGTTTTGCAATACAGGAACAAAAGTGGTGGACTACCCTTAAATCTGCACTTTTTCGTGCAGACTTAACAGTTCCTCCTTTTCTTAAACCAGTTGTGCAATACAGGAACATAAGTGGCGGACTACCCTTAAATCTTCACTCTTTCTTTCTGGCAGACTTAACAGTTCATCCTTTACTCAAACCATATCACTGTGTTACTGGCCAAAGGAAAAGGCAACCCTTTTGATTGATTTCTTTGACAGTAAGAAGAATAATGGGAAACTCGATCCTCCTCATTCCTGTGAAATTTAAACACTTTTTATGCCCCTTGATGCTTGTGGAGCTATAGACCCAAATGGTATGTTCCCCTTGGATATATATATATATATATATATATATATATATATATGTGTGTGTATATATATATATATATATATATATATATATATATATATATATATATATATATATACAAAGACCGCTGATTCTTAGCTCGTAAGTTGTCTGTTGTTTTCCGCAGGTTAGCAAGAAGAGTTTCTATTTGTACTTGTTGGAGAATTGGAAATGTTATTTCATTAGGTAAATGTGTTTGTGGTAGCTCTAGTCCTGCCAATTACCTCCCAATTTCTACAACTCCCCTATAATCTAAAGTTTTTGAACGTCTAAATAAGTATGCTGGAGGAAATAAGCTGTTCCGTAATTTGCAATTTGTTTTCGCGAAGTCCTTGGAGCATGTGATGCCCTTGTTACAATGCTCTACACTACAGAAATCCCTTGATTGTAGTCAGGAAGTTAGCATGATTGGGTTGGATTTGGTACTGTTTTTGACCGCGTTAATCAAGAGGCCCTTGTTTTCAAATTCAAACAGTTGGGAATAGGTGGATCTTTTCTTAGCATATTATTGAATTTTTAATGAATAGATTGCAAAGTGTTTTTAATGAATAGATTGCAAAGTGTTTTTAATTAATAGATTGCAAAGAGTTGTTATTGATGGACGTCATAGGGAGTATTAAAATATAATATCTGGTGTTCCTTTGGGTTGTGCTCTTGGCCCATTACTTTTTTCACTATATACACATGTATGTGGTTTGGCCTAGAAAACAAACTCTTTACATATGCAGATGATGCTACTCTCTTTGCTTCAAATCCATCTCCTGAATGTAGATCTAGGGTTGCTGAATCCTTTAATAGAGATCTAGTTAAAATTAGTGCATGGAGCAAGTTATGGGGTATAAAGTTGAACCCTAACAAAGCACAAAGTATGATTTGTAAGTAGGTCGAGAACAGTCGCTCCTCAACATCCATATCTGCATTGATAATAAGTTTCTTCAACTACATATAACACTTTTTGAAATTTTAGGTGTATTTCTTTATTTCAAATTTACTTTTGAGAAGAACATTCGGTCTGTTTATTCTTCAATTGTAAAAAAAAAAAAAAAAAAAGTGTGATTATTGAGAAAGTCTTTTAAGATTTTCGGTGATCAATCTATTTTGAAGAAATGTTTCAATCCTTTTATGATGCCATGTTTCCAGTATTGTTCTTCTGTCTGGTCTTCAACTGCTGAATCTCATCTTAGTTTGTTGGACAAAAACTTGGTCTTAAATTTCCTATTCCAGATCTTTATATTAATCTCTGGCACAATCGTTCAGTTAGTTCTTTGTGTGTTGCATAAGATTTTTCATAATTCTTACCATTCTTTGCATTCAGATCTTTCTAGACTATACCATTCTGTACATAGGTATACATTTAATTCTGAAAGTCTTACCTTCGTCATCCAGTGGCTCATCTCTACGTTCTAGAAGTTTTATTCCAGCTTTGACCAGATTGTGGAATGATCATCCTAATCAGGCAATTGAATTGGGGGATCTTCAGTTCAAACTTGCAGCGAATGTTTTCATGATGAACCGGTTGACATAAATCTCTCTAAATAGTTTATATATGACAGATCTATTTTTCCGGTGGTACTGGTATTAAGATAATTTATATTCATTACTAACTTTATTTCCGTATTTCCTTCCCACACTGGGATATTTTCACTGTTGGAGCCCTTTGGCTTCATATTATCCTGCTTTTCCAACGTGAGTTTTTGTTTAGCTAATAATAATAATAATAATGATGATGATAATAAGAGCAATTATTATTATTATTATTATTATTATTATTATTATTATTATTATAGTGATACAAATATTACTTCAGAACTTAATTTTATTTTTTGGGTCTCATTGGCTTACATATTACTAATAAAAAATCTTATTTTTCTGTGATTTTATATACAAGCATAATTACAAAATTGATATTTACCACTATCAAAAACTACTAAAATTTCACTGTATATAAAAAAATCCATTTCTTGATTATTTTACTGAGTCGAGACACTTCTAAAAGGATAGAGGGAATGAGACAGAGACTATATACTACAGTTATTGCTTTCCATCTCATGTTTCCGTCCATAACCACAATGAAGGAGACGGGAGGAGGGAATTTGAGGACACCGAAGAGACGGAGTTGCATAATGTGGGAATTGTATTCCACTTTAGACCATGATATGTAGATGGGCTTTTCCATCGATTGGTATTCTTTGTTCACTGTGTATGTTCCATCGCTATGGGCTTCTGAATTAGCTCAATTTTTCATTTACTCTTTTGTGTGTTGGTGTATATATATATATATATATATATATATATATATATATATATATATATAAATACTATATATATATATATTATATTATATATCACTAACACTCGTGATTTCAATCAATGTGAATATCACCCCTAATGGCATTTAATACCGAATTCTATTTTTTGGGGATATATATCCACTGGAATTCATTTTGTGGTAACAGCTTCTGGCCGGGCGGAGATTCGAACCCCCGCCTATTCAGCCGGAAACCAAGAGAGATGGCTCAGTTGGTAGAGTCCTCGCAGGCATGGTTTCCGGCGGAATAGGCGGGGTTTCGAATCTCCGGCCGTCCAGAAGCTGTTACCATAAAATGAATTCCAGTGGATATATATCCCCAATTTAGAATTCGCTATTAAATGCCATTTTGGGTGATATTTACATATATATATATATATATATATATATGTATGTATGTATGTATGTATGTATGTATGCAAACAACAACAACAACAACAACAAATACAGCTGTTTTTAGACCACTGCAGGACAAACTTAACCTAACCGTCTTGGCTGGCCACTGCGGATTGGTGCTGGTGAAAGATTTTCATCTGATCGTTCATAGCAAACCACCCTAGTATGGGTGTCCCTGACAAGTACAGTATTGCTCATTATTTCGATTCACAAACCTTTAACCATGTTAATATATATACTGTATATATATTATATATATATATATGTGTGTGTGTGTGTGTGTGTATATATATGAATATATATATATATATATATATATATTTACTTACGTTTTTACATAACTATGTATGTTTTGATTAGAGTTTTTTATACCGTGAGGTAGTTCTGGAAGTGAAAAAATTGGAGGAATTGTCTGAAAAATGTAATAGGAATGTCATAGGTAGTTGAATTAATAATTTTTTTTCTTTACTTTTCTTTTTGTCCTAAGACACTTTTTTGTTGACCTAGTCACGGTTCTTAATTGGTTGATTAACAAAAGGCTATTCTATTTCCTTGGTTAAGATATTCTCCGTAGATAGGCTATTTATAATTTACGATAGCAGTAGTTGATCTAACTGTACCAACCGTGTGTCACACGATCGTACATAGTTCATTTTGTGTTTATATTATTCTTGTATCTTCGCTCTTCCCTCGCACTAAAAAGAGCCTGAATAAACACGTCTGTTTTTCTCACTGGTAACGGTGTCGATTTTGAACATGAAATCTCTTGTTGCCTTGAGCTTTCGTATATAAAGGAGAGTGTTCTATTTTGAGCTATATTCCCCACTTCCCTATTCTTATTATTGTTCTTGTAGTATGTTGAATTGTTGAATAAACTCACTCGGTTGCTTTCATCCTGTCTTTGAGTCACAACCTTCTCTCGGCCCGTCACATAACCCTTATGAAATTCGGATGAATAAACTACGATGTCTTTAAAACTGATATGTTGTACCACATAACGATGTTTTATTATTTTTCTTTTTTTAATGGTGACATATATACATTTATGAAATTCGAAAGAATGAACTACGATATATTTAAAACTGATCATATGTTGTACCGCATGATATTTTGTTTTAAGGTCATTTGTTTTTTTTAATTCGAAAGAATGAACTACGATATTGTTAGAAAATATATCATGTTGTACCACTTAACTAGAAAAATTATTAGTAGTTTCTAGTTGTAGAACCCTTTGCACTACGATAGCTCGTCACATAGTTCTGCGAAGACCTTCTGTGATAAGAATTGAAAACCATTTCTGCCATTTTGCTTTTTAAGAGAAATGCAAAAAAAAAAAAAAAAAAAAATTTTTTTTTTTTTTTGCGTCAAATATAAAAGCGATTTTAAAAAATGCACATGAATGCATTTTTCATGTCTCCTCGAGGGACTGCTGCTACGAATGTCACACAGAAATGCAGTTTGGGAATTAATAAATGTTTCTCCTACTGCTCTTGGAGTTGTTTGCAGATGCTGTTGTTGGTAGTGGTTTATTTTTCTAAAATTTAGGATGTTAGAGGTCTCTTGCTTGAGGGTACACTTGTGCACACTATTCTATTTTATATCACTTCCTCTTGTTATGTTAAAGTTTTTATAGTTTATATAATACTCTTCTTAAAATATTTTATCTTTCCTTGTTACCTTTCCTCAGTGGGCTATTTTCCCTGTTAGAGCCCTTGGGCTTATAGCATCCTGCCTAAATGGGCGTTAAGAATAGCAACCGTATCTCCAAATTATTTGTTTAAAACCGGAGGGTTAACATACCTGGAGCCACCCCTTTGATGGTAAAAGTTCTTGAGATTACTAGGATGTAGAAACCTAGAGGGGCAGACCTTCCTAAGCCAATTTAATTATTAGGGTAGAGAGAGAGAGAGAGAGAGAGAGAGAGAGAGAGAGAGAGAGGCTTTAAAGTGTTCCATTATATTCTCTTCGTGATTGTAAAAATTCTTGAGTTTACTAGGATGTAGAAACCTAGAGGGGCAGACCTTCCCAAGCCAATTTAATTATAGGGGGAGAGAGAGAGAGAGAGAGAGAGAGAGAGAGAGAGAGACAGAGAGCGTTCCATTGTATTCCCTTCGTGAAATATTTCTTGAAATTATAAGACAGTGAATTTTTTTCTTGAAATTTTAAGACTGAATTTTTTTCTTGAAATTACAAGACAGTTGGATTCCATTTGCCAAATGTAAATGGTACTTCCATTACAAAATATTTTATTTAAACATTTGCAAATAACATAATGGCAAATCTCTTTTAAAGTCTAGTGAATCTGGTAAATGATCTGTCTTGAAATGATGGCTCTCTATTCGCGCTGCTTTTCTGTTCATTTTTATAATGGTATTCATGAGCGTTGTAAAACTCAAAAGAAAAGTCTTTTCTCGAATATCTTCTTATTATTCGTCGTACCACTTGGAGTAATGGATAAGCTTTCAGAAAGGAGAGAGAGAGAGAGAGAGAGAGAGAGAGAGAGAGAGAGAGAGAGGGGGGGGGAATTTCTCGTACTCTGTCCATTAAAGATATTTGAGTCTCTCTCTCTCCTCTCTCTCTCTTTGAGGTTGTAGTATAATGGGTTTGTAATGTCTTCCCAGAGAGAGAGAGAGAGAGAGAGAGAGAGAAAATTTCCTTTTTGTACTCCGTCCATTAAAAATCTCTCTCCTCCTCTCTCTCTCTCTCTGGAAAGACATTACAAACTCTGTCCATTAAAAATATCTCTCTCTCTCTCTCTCTCTCTCTCTCTCTCTCTCTCTCTCTCTTCGAGGTTGTAGTAGTATAATGAGATTGTATTGCCTTAGCGTATAGCACACTGGAGAAAGAGAGTCCCCTTTTTCGGCCATTGTATTTGATGCTTGCCTGGTTCCTTCTTAATATTCTCCCCAAGCTCTTCCCATTCCCGCTTGTATAAAGTAATGAAAATGGTCAACTAAGTGGCCATTAAGGAACAGCGCTGGGTTTTGTTTTTCCCGAGAGAAGGCTCAAAGTTTTGGTCTTTATTTCATGCCTGGATGTGTCATGGCCTCTCTCTCTCCTCTCTCCTCTCTCTCTCTCTCTCTTTCATTTGCTCTTTATTCCATGCCGTGATGTGTGGTGGATCTCTCTCTCTCTCTCTCTCTCTCTCTCTCTTTTATTTGGTCTTTATTTCATGCCGTGATGTGTGGTGGATATCTCTCTCTCTCTCTCTCTCTCTCTCTCTCTCTCTTCTGCTCTTTATTTCATGCCTTGATGTGTGATGGCTCTCTCTCTCTCTCTCTCTCTCTCTCTCTCTCTCTTTATATATATATATATATACTATATATATTTGTTGGTTTTAAATATTCCATTAAACAAAGGTTGAATTACAATAGGAATGGAATTTGCATCTTTATAATTTTCTTTTTCTCATAGATCTGGGTTTCCTTTGGATTAAACTTTATGAACAGTTTAAATTTGTCTTTATTAGTGTGAGAAAGAGTAAATAACTGGGATTTTATATTTTCATTTCTCGGTAGGATTTGTTATTTAAAGTTGGCCTTTTATCACCTGGCTTTGTTGCCACCACTTGACTTGGTTTTAGGGAGTGTGAAATATGCTGCCCATTTTAAAAAAGATTAATTTGAGGATTTTTTGTTTTTATTTCAGCTGCAGTATCAGATTATATTCACCTGTTCTATGTTTCTGAGTTCCCAAACGTTCGAAGAGAGAGAGAGAGAGAGAGAGAGAGAGAGAGAGTCAAATAAACTTTATACCAATGTAATCCTTAATTTATACCAATGTAATCCTTAATAGAGAGAGAGAGAGAGAGAGAGAGAGAGAGAGAGAGAGTCAAATCTACTTTATACCAATGTAATCCTTAATAGAAAGAGGAGAGAGAGAGAGAGAGAGAGAGAGAGAGAGAGAGAGAGAATTCACCTGTTATATGTTTTTGAGTTCCCAAATGTTCGAAGGAGGTTATTGACATGGAATGATGAAGTAACTCTCTGTTTGACTCCTGTTCCAAACCGTTATTTGTAAATGGGGTTGTTGTGGCCTGATTGGTAACGTCTCTGCCTGTTGATCGCCAGACGAGGGTTCGAGTCCCGCTCACACTCGTTAGTTCATTTAGTGTCTGCAACCTTACTATCCTTGTGAGCTAAGGATTTGGTGGTTTTGGGGTTGCCTATAGGTCTGTCTGCTAAGTTATCAGTAGCCATTGCCTGGCCCTCCCCGGTCCTAGCTTGAGTGGAGAGTGGGCTTGGGCGCTTGATATATGGCCAGTCTCTAGGGCAATGTCCTGTTTGCTAGGGCAATGTCACTGTCCCTTGCCTCTGCCATTTATGAGTGGCCTTTAAACCTTTAAACGAAGTAGAGTGTAAATTTATATTGATGATATGATCAAAGAAGGGGAAATATATCAGCTTTGAGGTTGGGTGGTTTATTAAATTGATTAAAAATTAAATCTTTAGTTTTATTCGATTTCTATTTTGGTGTCTGCTTCAGACGAAAAGCAAAATTGAAAGGAAATTATTATTATTTTTTTCTATTGAAGAACTGGGTTTATAGAATATTAATTGCACGCTTTAGAGTTTAAAGGTTTAAATGTCGCTCATGAATGGCAGAGGCAAGGGACAGTAACAATGCCATAGAGACTGACCATATATACATATGATCAGCGCACAAAGCCCCCTCTGCACCCAAGCTCGGACCAGGGGATGGTGAGGTTGCAGGACACTACAAGAAACTATCGAGCATGAGCGGGACTCGAACCCCAGTCTGGTAGAACATCAGGCAAGTTGTTTTTAAACTAGACGAAACGATTGATGTATCAGTGTTCATTATATGAAACTTTCAAGTACATAGCTTTTTGTTTCGTCTTTTAAACCATGAACATGCCATTATATATATGACATATCTGTTTGACGTTGTTATTCGTTTTTAGAATGATTTATTGTTAATTTTGTTCTCATCATTTATTTATTTCCTTATTTCCTTTCCGCACTGGGCATGTTTTTTCCTATTGGAGCCCTTGGGCTTATAGCATCTTGCTTTTCCAACTATAGTCCATTTCTTTTAGCGAGGCAGATTTGCAACCGACTCGCAAAGGTGCCCTTTTAGCTCGGAAAAGTTTCCGGATCGCTGATTGGTTAGAATTATCTTGTCCCACCATCAGCGATCGGAAAAATTTTCTAAGCTAAAAGGGCACCGCTGCGAGTCGGTGCAAATATGCCTCGCTAAAAGAAATGGACTATAGGGTCGTAGCTTGGCTAATAATAATAATAATAATAATAATAATAATAATAATAATAATACTGCTGGGAGTGACTTGGTTCCCAGATTAGAGCAACTAATTCGATTTAGCGTTCATCCTGCGTTCTCGAGACTAATGCGTTCAGGTGAAGAGAAAGTGTTGCTTAATGAGAGGGTAATTGAGCCACTTACGATAAATGCATTTAGCGACTCTGTCGAGGGTTGGAAGGGCCACTGGTTTTTTAATAGGACTCTGTCGAGGGTTGGAAGGGCCACTGTTTTTGAATGGGACTCTGTCGAAGGTTGGAAGGGCCACTGTTTTTGAATGGGACTCTGTCGAAGGTTGGAAGGGGCCACTGTTTTTTAATGGGACTCTGTCGAAGGTTGGAAGGGCCACTGTTTTTTAATGGGACTCTGTCGAAGGTTGGAAGGGCCACTGTTTTTGAATGGGACTCTGTCGAGGGTTGGAAGGGCCCTGTTTTGGAATGCTAAGAAGAAGAGCAACATCAGAAAAGCATGAAGATGGACACAGAGCGAAAGGGGATTATCCCTACGTCTCTCCTCTGCCGTTCATGAGCGACATTGCCCTGTCAAGCAGGTCAATGCCCTAGAGATCAGCGCCCAAAGCCCCCTCTCCACCTAAGCTTGGACCAGGGAGGGCCAGGTAACGGCTGCTGATAATATTGTCTTGTTTTATCTATTATATATATATATATATGTTTGTGTGTGTGTGTGTGTATGTATGTATGTATATATATATATGTGTGTATATATATATGTATATATTTATATATATATATATATATATATATTTATATATATATGTATATTATATATATTATATTTATATATATGTATAATATATATATATATATTCATATATATGTGTTATATATATATATATATATATATTTCCGGTCAAGCTCTGCTCTCCCTATCCCTCGGTTAGGGGGGAGAGGAAGTAGTCATACCCAGGTGAGAGATATCTAAATATTTTATCGTCATTTTTGACGGGTCGCGTACACTAGTAGATGAAATAAGAACTTGCAGACTTAAATGGCATCAGATACTGACTGCTGAAGTTTGAGGAACAATAAAACGTTGAATTATCATTACCCAAAAAAGCTAATTGGCAACTAGTGAAAGGAGAGAATGGGTCAGAAGTTTTGATATTATAAAAATGTTAATTTCTACCATTAAAATGTTAATTTACTTATTTACGTTAACTGGAACGGATTTCCCCAACGTGTGAGTAATTTAAGTAGATAATAGCCATTTTAAAGTAATGAAAGTGAAAAAGGTGCTTTTTTAGAAGTTAATTACTTTTTTCTTATTGCAATTGTAAGTTAGCTCACACAATGGAGATCAAAATACGAAGGTTAGTAGAATCTCCTCCTCCTCCTCTTCTTCTTCTTCTTCTTCTTTTTCTTCTTCTTCTTCTTCCTTTTTTTTTAATCTCGGGTGCCCTTGCGTAGATAATGTCGTTCATCTATGGTCACAATATCCTGTAGGAAAAGAGTTAATTGAAAAAACTTTTATCATAAGTAGCATCTGCTGCTGGCTATATGGCCTTTGCGAATTATAGTATATATATATATATATATACAATATATATATATATATATATATACAATATATATATATATATATATATACAGTATATATATATATATATATATCTGTGAGAGTACACTTTTTGATGAGGCTATATTGTGTTATATTATTTATAATCCCATCATTCTTCATATATTTATATGTATATATATATATATATATATATATACACACATATATATTGTGAGTGTGTACACTTTTTGATGAGGCTATATTGTTTTAAAATATATATTTATAATCTCATCATTCTTTATACTTAATGCTTTTCGTGCTATTCAAAATGTATAAATAAGACTGAACGTAGAGTGCGAGCATTGAGAAAACATAACACCAACTTTCTATATTTTCATTTCATTATACCAAACTAACAAAACCAAAAATATGCAGAGCGCAGTGTTGGTTTTGATGCTTTTGCAGCTCATTGATGGATCGGAATGCAACTGCATGGCAGAGGAAATGTTGTGGCATTATTGGTAATGGACAGTATCATACTGGAAGAGTTGGCGCTCCATTTTGCTGGAAATCATACTGGAAGGGGCATTGCTGCCCTTTCCTTGGAATCATACTGGAAGGGTCGGTGCCCCGCTTTCCTTGGAATCGGTAATGGACGCTATCTTACTGGAAGGGGTGGTGCTCCCCTTTGCTTGGAATCATACTGGAAGCATCGAGGCTCTATTTTGCTTGGAATCATACTGGAAGCGTCGAGGCTCAATTTTGCTGGAAATCATACTGGAAGCGTCGAGGCTCAATTTTGCTTGGAATCATACTGGAAGGGGTGGTGCTCCCCTTTCCTTGGAATCATACTGGAAGGGTCGGTGCCCCGCTTTCCTTGGAATCATACTGGAAGGGTTGGTGCTCTCCTTTGCTTGGAATCATACTGGAAGGGTCGGTGCTCCCCTTTGCTTGGAATCATACTGGAAGCGTCGAGGCTCAATTTTGCTTGGAATCATACTGGAAGCGTTGAGGCTCAATTTTGCTTGGAATCATACTGGAAAGGTTGGCTCTCCACTTTGCTTGGCCAAAATCATACTGGAAGAGTTGGCGCTCCCCTATGCTTGGAATCATTCTGGAAAGGATGGCGCTCCATTTTGCTGGAAATCATACTGGAAGAGTTGGCGCTCCCCTTTGCTTGGAATCATACTGGAAAGGTTGGCTCTCCACTTTGCTTGGCCAAAATCATACTGGAAGAGTTGGCGCTCCCCTATGCTTGGAATCATTCTGGAAAGGTTTGCGCTCCATTTTGCTGGAAATCATACTGGAAGAGTTGGCGCTCCCCTATGCTTGGAATCATTCTGGAAAGGATGGCGCTCCATTTTGCTGGAAATCATACTGGAAGAGTTGGCGCTCCCCTTTGCTTGGAATCATACTGGAAAGGTTGGCTCTCCACTTTGCTTGGCCAAAATCATACTGGAAGAGTTGGCGCTCCCCTATGCTTGGAATCATTCTGGAAAGGTTTGCGCTCCATTTTGCTGGAAATCATACTGGAAGAGTTGGTGCTCCCCTTTGCTTGGAATCATACTGGAGAGGTCGGTGCTCCACTTTGCTTGGCCAAAATCATACTGGAAGAGTTGGCGCTCCCCTATGCTTGGAATCATACTGGAAAGGTCGGCTCTCCACTTTGCTTGGCCAAAATCATACTGGAAAGGTCGGCTCTCCACTTTGCTAGGCCAAAATCATACTAGAAGGGTTGGTGCTCCATTTTGCTGGAAATCATACTGGAATGGTAGGCTCTCCATTTTGCTTGGAATCATACTGGAAAGGTTAGCGCTCCATTTTGCTGGAAATCATACTGGAAGGGTTGGCTCTCCGTTTTGCTTGGAATCATACTGGAAAGGCTGTCTCTCCATTTTGCTTGGAATGATCCACCGAACAATGTTGTTTCTCCCTATTGCATTCTCTTGTCCTGCGGCCGTTAGATTTGATCCTCTTCTTTTTTAGGTATTGTGTTCTCTGTTATTTCGAGTAGAACTGAAATATAGAACAGATGTTTGTTATTGCAATGTATTCGTAGTTAGTGCCTTTAATTTGAATTCCGGTTTTTTGTACTTGAATTGAAATCAAGCCATCTCTACCATTGTACTCCTTTTTTTTTTTTTTTTTTTTTTTGATTAATGATAATTTTGCACATTTAAATGATAATTTTGCACATTTAAATGATAGTGACAGTGCCGTAGCTAGCAGTAAAATGACATAGAGACTGACCATATATACATTTGATCAGTGCCCAAGCCCCCTATCCATCTGGGCTAGGAACAGGGAGGTCCAGGCAATGGGTGCTGATGACTCAAGAAGTAGACCTGTAAGCCCCCTCTCCTTAGCTGACAAGGATGGTGAGGTTACAGACACTACAAGAAACTATCTAGCTTGAGCGGGATTCGAACCCCGGTCCGGCGATCCCCAGGCAGGGACGTTTCCAATAGGCCAACGTAAATTAGGGCATTGCGCGTAAACTTTCACCCGAAAAGCTTCGTAATTACCCAGCTCGTTTGTTCATTTCTGAAAGAGAAAAGTAAAGTTGAAGTAAAATTCGAGAACTGGGTGAAAGTTGGTATTATTAGCAGTGAGAGACGACAGGGCTGGTTGGCAAGATGGTTGTCTGGTGAGTCTTTAAACGGAAATGGTGGGCTCTCTCTCTCTCTCTCTCTCTCTCTCTCTCTCTCTCCTTCTTCTTCTTCTACTTCTTCTTCTCTCTCTCTCTCTCTCTCTCTCTCTCTCTCTCTTCTTCTTCTTCTTCTTCTTTTTCTTCTTCTTCTCTCTCTCTCTCTCTCTCTCTCTCTCTCTCTCTCTTTTTTTTTCTTCCTCTCTCTCTCTCTCTCTCTCTCTCTCTCTCTCTTTCTTCTTCCTCTCTCTCTCTCTCTCTCTCTCTCTCTCTTCCACATTGCTTGAAATCTCTCCATACCTTTCCCCCAAGGGATAGATATTCACTTTTCTTTGTCTTTTGCTTACTCGGATAGTCTTTTGATATGATGTAAAGTTTATTTTTTGGATTTTGATTTTGCGAATATTTTGGGTATTTTCAATGAATTCTAGAGAGGAGTACAGTTTATCTTCTCCGTAGCCTATTATTATTATTATTATTATTATTATTATTATTATTATTATTATTATTATTATTATTATTATTCTTTTATTATTATTATTATTATTATTATTATTATTATTATTATTATTCTTTTATTATTATTATTATTATTATTATTATTATTATTATTATTATTATTTTTAGCCATCCTACAACCCTAGGTGGGAAAGCAGGAGGCTATAAGCCCAAGCTTCAACAGGGAAAAATAGCCCAATGAGGAAAGGAAACTATGAAATAAATAAACAAGAGAAGCCATGAACAATTAAAATATAATGTTTTAAGAACAGTAAGAACATCAAAATAGAACTTTCATATAAACTATAAAAGCTTAAAAAAAAACAAGAAGAGAAAAAAAGAGGGAATTATTAGTGTGCCCGAGTGTGCATTAAAGCAAAAGAACTCTACCCCAAGACAGTGGAATATATTATTATTATTATAATTATTATTATTAATTGCAAAGCTACAACCATAATTGGAAAAGCAGAATGATATAAGCCAGGGGCTCCAACAGGGGAAATAGCCCAGTGAGGAAAGTAAACAAGAAAAAACAAAATTTATTAAGAACAGTAACATGAAAATAATATTTCCTATAGAAACTGTAAAAACTTTAACAAAATAAGAGGAAGAGGAATTAAATATAATAGTGTGCCCGAGTGTACCCTTAAGCAAGAGAACTCTAACCTAAGACAGTGGAAGACCGCGGTACAGAGGCTATGGTACTACCCAAGACTAGAGAACAATGTTTTGATTTTGGAATGTCCTCCTAGAAGAGCTGCTTACCGTGGCTAAAGAGTCCCTTCTACCCTTACCAAGAGGAAAGTGGCCACTGAACATTTACCGTGCAGAAACCCCTTGGGTGAAGAAGAATTGTTTGGTAACCTCTGTGTGGTCAGGTGTATTAGGACAGAGGAGACTATGTAAAGAATAGGCCAGACTATAGGTGTGTGTATAGGCAAAGGGAAAATGAACCGTACCCAGAGAGAAGGATCCAATGTAGTACGGCTGGATTATATTCAGTGCAAGTCACGCATCGGTAATTTCACAGTGCTGAAAAATATCTAAGAGTTCTTTCCTTAAGAGTAAAATATCCATAGCAATCCTATTGTGTAATACTACACGTGTGGAATCCTTCAGCCTTGCGTTAGGATTCAAAAATTGTACTTTTGCAAGTCAACAGTCGATGCAGCTGTGCTATCTCTCTTGGTTCTTTGTGTTGGCACAAAGGCAATGCGAAGGAAAAGCGAACTGATGCTGTTTCCAGGCGTTTGGAAAGCCCTTGAACAACTGGACTCCAGTGTTGCCAGGTATGGGGATTTATCCCTAGATTTGAGGATTTTGGGTGTCTGATGGGGATATTCTGTTCAAATTTCTATGCAATTAGTTTTTCTTGCGCGTATATGAAGTATATTGAGTAATTTCTATATTAGGAAAGCCTACGTGATCAAGACAGAAGAGAATATATTTGTGGAAATGGGGATTATTAGGTTGTTTTGGGGATTTTTTATAATGAGTTTTGGGGATTTTTGGGGATTTTTATACTAACCCATCTGGCAACACTGCTGGAGTCAGTGGTTGCAGTCGCTGGAAGAAATCGTTAGTTAATGCCATTTTCTTTCGAATGGATCGTTAGATTTCATGGTTGCCAACTTTTATGGCGTCATATCTAAACTCGGCTTTTTGATAAAAACGCGATTTGTTTATGGTTTTGCGTTGTTTATCCGATTTGCTTAACAGTTTAAGTATGCTCGAAATATGCATTATGTTTTTATGAACTGTGCATGTTCGTATATACTTGCTTTTCGTACAGTTTCCTATTTAACTTCCACTATTTATACTGTATGATTTAGACCACAGATTTAGTGTATTGTATGCCCATGTACCAACCGTACATAATTCATTTTGTATATATTATGCTTGTATCTTCACTCTTCCCTCGCACTAAAAAGAACCAGAATAAACATGTCTGCGTTTCTTCTATGTAACATTGTCTGTTTCTCGAACATGTAATTTCCTGTTGGCTTGAGATTTTGTATATAAAGGAGAGTGTTCTATAATAAATTAACTCAGTTGCTTTCATACTGCCTTTGAGTTCACGACCTTCTCTCGGCCCGTCACACCCATTAGTTAAAAATTATACAGGATTAGTAATCCTCAGTATACAGTATATATAGCATTCAACTTACTGCATATGTTTTAGACTCCGGATTTAGTGTATTATATGCCCATTACCAAACTTGATATAGGATTAGTAAAGCTCATTATACTATATCATTGTTTATGTTTTTCTTATGTTGCTTATTTAGTTTTGTATTAACGCATGCAGAGTGTCAAAATGTTTAGAAACAATGTAAAACACGTCTTTTTTTTATGTAGACCCCTCGTGTTTGCTTATTAAATAATGATAAATAATTAAGCTTACTAAATGGTCTTTTGTATTGGGAATTTTTTACACTAAGTAATTACCGGTGAATTGAGTTTATGCAGACGCTTTATATATATATATATATATATATATACTGTATATATATGTGTATATATATATATGTATATATATATATATATATATATAATGTGTGTGTGTGTTTGTTGTGAACAGGGAGACGAGGTAATAATGACGGAATAAGGTATAAATCCACATTGCTTTCGCCTCTATTACGAAAAACATCCGAAACCCATTTTAACCTTTTTGTTTTTGTTTATCTTATTTATTTGACCATATTGCCATAAAGTGATGGTAATTAGCTTTAGAATGGCAAGTAAAATAATTGCTTACCTTTCACAGTAACATAAAAAAAGTCATGTAATAAAATCCATAAGTAATTTTCTGACTGAGCCAAAAAGTTTTTCTAAGCATTTTAATATCCAGTAACTGGTGTGAATAACATTAAACTATATATCATCGGAAGGCAATTTATAGTTTGAATGAGGCTGAAAATTTATATCACGCTTTTTTCAGCTAATACATTTTTTCGATAAAATATATGAAAATCTGCGTTCTCTAATATATATAACCAGTTTTTTTTTCCTAATATCGCCGGGCCTAAACATGGTCAGTAAGGGAAATATATGAAAATCTGCGTTCTCTAATATATATAACCAGCTTTTTTCCCTAATATCGCCGAGCCTAAACATGGTCAATAAGGGATGGTTATACCATGGTTGTAGTGTTACCGTTGGAAAAATAATGGATACCATTTTAAACATATCGAATGTATGGTATCTGTAGTTACATGGTCAGCTGATTCATTTGTTTAGTTTATCAAAAATTTAAATCGCCCTTTTTAGGGACTATTCGTCCGGCATTTTGATGTATAATTCGCTGAATTTCTTACTTTCCTGTCACGCTCAGGTGGGAGGGAAAGTCGTCATACCCTGGTAAGAGGGATTACCCTGAGAGGTTCTCTCGGAAACCCAGTTGGTTGTGGTTAGGAGAGGAAGAGTGGGTGGGAAGGGTTGAATCTGTGTTTATGTAAATATTTAGACGACATTTTTGACGGGCCAGGTACACTAGTATAGATTTATATAGGTATATTTTCCTGAAAGAAAATACTTGTATTTATCATGAATAGTATTATTGATCTTACGGTTTTCTGGATAAACCGTATGATTTGATTAACTAATATTTCATGAAAATGTAATCAATAATCCAGATGAAAATTGAATAACTATTTCATGAATATACAATCAATAATCCAGATTGAAATTGAATAATTGATATTTCAACCAAATGCAATCTATAATCCAGATGAACATTGAATAACTGATATTTCATGCAAATACAACCAATACTCCAGAGTGAAATTGAATAACTATTCCATGAAAATCCAGAGTGAAATTGAATAAATTATATTCATGAAAATACAATCATTAATTCAGATTTCAATGGATTCATTGATACTTCATGAAAATACAATTAATAATCTAATGAAATTAAATAACCTATATTGAAGAAAATACTATTAATAATCCAGAGTGAAATTGAATAACTGATATTTCATGAAAATACAATCAATAAAACAGAGTGAAATTGAATAACTATTTCATGAAAATTCAGAGTGAAATTGAATAACTGATATTTCATGCAAATACTATTAATAATCCAGTGTGAAATTGAATAATTGGTATTTCATGAAAATACAATCATTAATCCAAATTTAAATTGAATCATTGATACTTCATGAAAATACAATTAATAATCCAATAATATTAAATAAACTATATTGATAAAAATACAATCAATAATCCAGAGTGAAA
>NC_090728.1:54961541-54979041 GCF_036898095.1 Palaemon carinicauda | reverse complement strand
ATTTTTACGAACCATATATGCATATTTTTTTTTCTAATTTTCTGTATTGGTTCGGAGGAAAATCAGTTGAATTTCTGCATGACATGATTTCTCTTGGGAGAAAATGTAGGATTCACGTTCGCATTTTATTCGCTGTTTTGCATTTCATGAGAGAAAGAGAGAGAGAGAGAGAGAGAGAGAGAGAGAGAGATATACCTGCTAGGAGAGTGTTCCTGCATACAGTATGTGTTCTATATGGATATTAAACTTTAATGTAACATTAAAGATAATCTCTATATAATGAAGACATATTATATATATATATATATATGTATATGTATGTATGTATATATATATATATATATATGTATGTATGTGTATGTATATATATATATATATATATATTATGATTTCTGATCACGGTGAGCTTTCCCCATCCCTTGGGTATGGAGAGACGAAGTAGTCATACCTTGGTGAGAGGGGATGTATTCACGTTTGTGCATATCTAAATATTTATCCGTCATTTTTGACGGGTCGCGTACACTAGTAATTGCATATCCAACTGAATCAGATCAAATCAAAATGGCCTCCCATTTGCATCACACCGGAGAGAGAGAGAGAGAGAGAGAGAGAGGGAGAGAGAGAGAGAGAGAGAGAGAGAGAGTTACGAGGAGTTAACAAGGATTTTGGATATCTCAAAGACTTTTTAGTCCATCCGCAGAGACTCCATTTGCTCTTTGGTAGAGCGATTTACTTTAAGCACTTAAAGAGTTCTTATGATCTTGTCTAACTTATTCTTGAACTCGTTTACCATGTTACCGTTTACTACATCTGCTGGAAGTCTATTCCAGGTATTTGCTATTTTGTATGTAAAGAAATTGCCACGTTGAGTGATGTATCTTTCAATTCCAGTGACTCGGAGAGAGAGAGAGAGAGAGAGAGAGAGAGAGTTCCAATTATTTGATATTTTGTATACAAGGATATTGCCACATTGAATGGTGTTGTAACTTTTCAATTCCAGTTTGAGAGAGAGAGAGAGAGAGAGAGAGAGAGAGAGAGAATAGTTTTAATTGATTGTGGGCTATCGTGCATCCTGACATCTAAGGTCATTAACGCTGAGAGAGAGAGAGAGAGAGAGAGAGAGAGAGAATAGTTTTATTTGATTATGAATTATCTAGCATCCTGACATCTAAGGTCATTGACGTTGAGAGAGAGAGAGAGAGAGAGAGAGAGAGAGAGAGAGAATAGTTTTAATTGTTACGAGTTATCTGGCATCCTGACATCAAAGGTCATTGACGCTGAGAGAGAGAGAGAGAGAGAGAGAGAGAGAGAGAGAAAATTGTTTGATTGATTTCGAGTTATCTGGCATCCTGACATCTAAGGTCATTGACGCTGAGCCTTACCTTATTGCCTTATTGCCTTATTTTTTGTTTGGGTTCCCCCAGGTCCCTCAGTGTGAGGCACCTCGTATATCCACCAGAGAGTTGCTAATGCATCTTCCGGTGTATTTTGCATCTTCCAGTCTTGGATGGTCTGGGAGAGAGAGAGAGAGAGAGAGAGAGAGAGAGAGAGAGAGAGAATGATGTTTATGTTTTTAATATTTGATGCTGCACCTGGAACTCCTTCTTTTATAGTTTGCCTCGGATTTCAGGCGCTCTGAATATGTCGTCAGATTCCCGAGTCTCTCTCGCTCTTTGAGGCTAAGTAGGTCGTGCGGAGGCTGCTGCATTTTGGGTTTGTGCCTGGCGAGGCTTTTATGTGTAGGCCTTGGTGCCTTGTAATAGGAATACTCGGAAATTCTTGGAGGCTCGGGAGGCCTTTTTTTTTTACTTTTTCTGACATTAGTATTTTTGTTTTTGCTTTTTATTTTTTTTTTATTTTCTGTTTATTCATTTTTTTATGTATTGCTGTGTTTTATATTTAGTTTGAGTCATCAATTATTTCTTTATTACTACTACTACTACTACTACTACTACTACTACTACTACTACTACTACTACTACAATCTTACTTAAGAAAGCATGATGCTATAAGCATAAATGCCCCAATAAGGAAAAATAGCCCAGTGAAGAATAAGGAAATAAACTACTTAAGAAGTAATGAATAATTAATATAAAATACCTTAAGATCAGTAACAACATTAAAATTGTTCTTTCGTATAAAAACTGAGAAGTGACTAATGTCAGCCTGTTGCGATTAAAAGTTTACCAAATTAATATTAGTTGATTCTAATTGTTTTATTGTTATCTAAATTTATTAAGCCTTTTTTATATACTTTATAATTCGTGAGAGGATTTAATATTAAGAGTTCCGTGTTGATTTGGTCAATGTTTTTATATCAATACGTATTGTTTTTTTTGCGTTTCCCAGTTCTGATATTAGCTCAGCTCTGCGTAGAAGCCATTGCCCACTTTCAAAGATGGCACAGTGTGCTTTCCATACATACTGTGCCTTAAATGCCATAGGCTTACCGTACGTGTAATTATAAAACTCACAGTTTAGAAAGACACATTCAGAGGTGGTTTGGTATTGTTTGGTGTTAGCAGCATATAATGAGAGAGAGAGAGAGAGAGAGAGAGAGAGAGAGAGAGAGAGAGAGAACTTCACATAAATATGATTGGGCGTCATGAATAATTTAAGCATTATGAACATTGGAAATATCATTTTCACTATCCGAGAAAGAGAGAGAGAGAGAGAGAGAGAGAGAGAGAGAGATAGAGAGAGAGAGAGAGAGAGAGAGAGAGAGAGAGAATTTCATCAATCTCAACTTTAAATAACGATATTCAGGCGTCATGAATAATTCAAACATTGTAAGAACATTGGAAATATCACATTCACTATCCCACTATGAGAGAGAGAGAGAGAGAGAGAGAGAGAGAGAGAGAGAGATTGATTGATTGATAAATGTACCCTGTTGTCACTATATATAACTAAAGGAGTGGTGAGAGGAACTCTATTAAAAGTAATAATTGCCACCTTAAAACATAATTAGTTTTAGTTATCTTCGGTTCTCATAGGTGAATTTGTATCATTGTTCATTATTTATTAAATCTTCGATGATGTTTTCATAACTGAAAATAGAGTTGAATGGGACGTAAAATTTTATTAATAATACAGGTTACTTTGTGCATTCTTAAATTTTTTTTTTTTTATGCGGTTAGAATATCGCCAAGACTTGAATGTTTTTAACTTGTTACCTAATTATTATTGTAATTATTATTGTACATGGTGATAGTTTAGAGATTTTTTTTTGTGTGTGTGTTACTTATCCCTATTCACTGGCAAATACATCCTGTCACTCATTTATTAATGGCATTCCGTTATAACCCTTATTTATTTGATTCCTCTGTAGGTACACTCGGGCACACTATTCTATATTATTTATCTCCCTCTTGTTTTTCTAAAGTGTTTATAGTTTTTATAGGAAATATTTATTTTTAATGTTGTTACTGTTCTTAAAATATTTTATTTTTCCTTGTATCCTTTCCTCACTGAGGTATTTTCCCTGTTGGAGCCCCTGGGCTTATAGCATCTTGCTTTTCCAACTAGGGTTGTAGCTTAGCAAGTAATGATAATAATAATAATAATAATAATAGGTAAATTTTCGTAATGGATAGAATTTCATATTTAATAATGGAGAACTCTCTCTCTCTCTCTCTCTCTCTCTCTCTCTCTCTCTCTCTCTTTGCTGTTATGGTTTTAATTGAATATCCTTTTACTCTTTATTTACAATAAACGATATCGGGGTCAATGACCTTTGATGTCAGGATGAAAGAAAACTTCATATCAATCAATCTCTCTCTCTCTCTCTCTCTCTCTCTCTCTCTCTCTCAGGTCTGGAATTTATGAAGTGTATAATTACAGTATTTTTCGCCTAAAAGTGAACGTGATTTTTTTGGAATTATGTAAATCACTTCAATGCCTTTCGAAAGCTATCATTCCACCACCATCCATATTACACCCCACTCCCCTTCTTAAAATTAAATTTTCACGCCCTCGATTACCCTGTCGTTAGAACGATGCTCAGCCTGGAATCAATCCCAATTCCAGGATCTCTACTCTCACAGGCTTCATCTTCTGGAATCATTTCCACTCCAGGATTTTTTTTTTTTTTTTTTTTTTTTGATGGCTAATCTGAAGGACAACTTTGAATGAGCGCCAAACTCATTCATTATCCTTCCCTGAAATCATTCCCATTCAAGGACCTTTACCCTCACAGGCTTCATTTTCTGGAATCATTCCCATTCCAGGATTATTATTTTTTTTTTTTTTTTTTTTTTTTTATGGCTAATCTGAAGGACAACCGTGAATGAGCGCTAAACGCATTCATTATCCTTCATGAATGCGAAATTGACAGCATCATTCATTCGAGTGTGAGCGTGATACCGAGACGCTCAAGGGCCCTTTTGTTCCGCTTGGGAATAGAGCGATTCATAACAGCAGTGTTTTTCTTTTCCCTTTGTTTCTTGCTTGATTAAAACCACATGAGAGTCCTCCCTCGTTTTAAAGAGGAATTGAGCTCTCTCTCTCTCTCTCTCTCTCTCTCTCTCTCTCTCTGCTGTTATGGTTTTAATTGAATATTCGTTTGCTCTTTATTGACGACGATATGGGTGTCAATGACCTTAGATATCAGGTAGCCAGAAAACCTCAAATTAAATTCTCTCTCTCTCTCTCTCTCTCTCTCTCTCTCTCTCTCTCTGTGCTGTTAGTGTTTAAATTGAATATTCTTTTACTCTATTTACAGTAAACGATATCGGCGTCAATGACCTTAGATGTCAGGCAGCCAGAAATCCTCAAATCAATTCTCTCTCTCTCTCTCTCTCTCTCTCTCTCTCTGCTGTTATGGTTTTAATTGAATATTCGTTTGCTCTTTATTGACGACGATATGGGTGTCAATGACCTTAGATATCAGGTAGCCAGAAAACCTCAAATTAAATTCTCTCTCTCTCTCTCTCTCTCTCTCTCTCTCTATTTGTTGTTATGGTTTTAATTGAATATTCTTTTTCTCTTTATTGACAATAAACGATATCGGCGTCAATGACCTTAGATGTCAGGATACCTCAAATCAATATCTTTCTCTCTCTCTCTCTCTCTCTCTCTCTCTCTCTCTCTCTTATTTTCAAGTTGTAATAATCAGGTCTTGAAATACATACAGCACTGTTGATTATACGTTTGTAGTAGCTGAAAATTGAGAATCCACAGGCTTAATAACCTATATGTATTCTATGTTAAATAGTCATTAAATAAAACTCAGGACTTTTTAGCTATAATTATAAGTGAAAGTAAAAGATTGATTTTTAAAGATTATAGATTTCTTAGGCAAGTGTTAGACTATAGTCAATTTTTTCAGTGAGACACATTTGCACAGACTTGCAGGGGTGCCCCTTTAGCTCTGAAAATTTCGTAATAGCTGATTGGTCGGAAGTATTTTTGTCTGAATACTTCCGACCAATCAGCTATCAGGAAACTTTTCCAAGCTAAAAGGGGCTCCCCTACGAGTCAGTATAAATGCGCCTCATTAAAAAAAATGGAGCATAGAACGTCTTTCTGTATCGTTCTAAAGTTGTCAATAATTCATGCACAAATAAGTTATGAAATGTTCAAGTGCACTTAGTCACACCCTTACTGCATGGTGAGTTCCCGTGATTATCCCAGCCAACTGCAAATGCCATATCCTCCCACACTATCTGTTTGGTTACTTGCCGTGAAGTAATGGTGTGGTTAGGTGTACTTCTTCGGAGTTAAGTGTGCCATGGACTCCTTTGTTCATTTGGACGTGTTTTCCTTGCTAGGATTGTCCTTTATATATATATATATATATATATATCCTACGCCTATTGACGCAAATGACCTCAGTTAGATTTCACCAGTCGTCTCTATCTTGAGCTTTTAAATCAATACTTCTCTATTCATCGACCCCTACTTCGCGCTCCATAGTCCTCAGCCATGTAGACCTGGGTTTTACAACTCTTCTAGTGCCAGGCACTTCATCTTTATTACATAGAGGGTATTTTTGTTATTGCTCATTAATTATTTTACTAAATTATTTAAGGAAAGGTAAAGCTGAAAAAAATCGGTGTTAACCCTTGCGCAGATATGATAGATAAGTACGTACTGCCATATCTCCTCCTCATAAGGTCACTCATGTATCCAATTCACGCTCCATGGTCCTCAGCCATGTAAGCCTGGGTCTTCCAACTCTTCTAGTGTCAGGCACTTCATCTTCAATATATAGGTTTTTTTTTTTTTTTTTTTTTTTTTGCTCATATAATCATCCTACTAAACTATTTAAGGAAAGATAAAGTTGAAAGATAAACTTGTTAACCCTAGCACAGATGCATCATAAGGTCACTACTTAATCCAATCGTCCCATTAAACTACTTAATATACCCCGTTGAATATCATTCTCCTATTTTCTCATATCTCGGTCGACTTCAGAAACAACAGCTGTACGATAAACCTCCGAAAGTGATATCCATTATTCGGTGAAGATTTGGATTCGTGTCCCCCTTGAAGATGGATTATTATGGCTTGTAACAGCTGTTATCCGGTTCGCCTGGAACCATTTGATATTGCCTTTACCCTTTCATAATGTCTGTTGATATTCTGCTGGGAATATGATATTTTGATATCTGGAAGAATGTTTCATTGAATAAGATTTTACTGTTTATTATTGTTGTTGTTATCATTATTATTATTGATTCTCTCTCTCTCTCTCTCTCTCTCTCTCTCTCTCTCTCTCTGTATATATATATATACATATACACGTATATATATTCGTGAATTATTATTATTATTATTATTATTGATTCTCTCTCTCTCTCTCTCTCTCTCTCTCTCTCTCTCTCTCTACGTGAGTTTTAAGTTATCATTTCAGTACATTGCTCTCTTCGTTATGTAATCACAATGAAGGGAAGGGATTATGTAATTTCAGTTACAACAGAAGACATCTTTATTAGGATATAGGCCTACGTGTAAGGAGAAATAATCTTCAATTATTCTAGGCATTTATCAACTTCGAGTATTTAAATTTTTTTTTTTTTTTTTTTTTTTTTTATGCTGAGAAATCGTACTGCGTATTGATATCCTTTGCCTTAAAAATCCGTCGAACTTAAAGCTTAATACATGAAGCTTCTGCATTAAGCTGTCGGGCAGTTTTTAAGTTGAATAAGAGAGAAAGAAAGAAATCTTGGGTGTATATCATTTTCCTCATCCCAAATTTTAGCACTTTAAGAATATATATATATATATATATATATATATATCTGTTTGAGGGTTGGGGTGAGGATAGCAGGTTCATCCTTGGCAAGATTCTTGGGCAGGATGTGTTGTACAAGGCTAGCGATATTTTTAGATTTATTTCAGAAGCAGGTCTTCTGAAAGCAATTTAAAATTCTTAAGGACGTTTTCGCTTTTATGATTTTAAATTGAATAATACTTTATTCTTTATTTATAACAAACGATATTGGTGTTGATGACCCTTAATATTAGGATGTTTGAGAACTCTTAAATCAATCAATCAATTATTGACTTGAAAATCAAGAAAATTATACTCCAGAAAAATTTATTCTTTCTCTTTCAGTTCCTCTTCTTCTGAAAGATGACACTCGAGGGTGTTAATTGGATTTTCTTCCCTTTCAGATCTCCCCCTTAACCCTCCTCCCCCCCCCCCCTTCCCCCCCCCCTCCGCCCTCCCCCTTCCCTTCCCTCCCCTCCCCCCTCCCCTCCTCTATCCCTCCCCCTCCCCAGCCACGTTCTTCTGCTTTCAGTCATTTGGAGGTAGTATGACCCAGTTATACTCCTTTTTTTAATGAGGTGCATTTGCACCGACTCGCAGAGGTGCCCTTTTAGCTCGGAAAAGTTTCCTGCTTGCTGATTGGTTGAACGAGATTATTCTAACCAATCAGATTGTAGGAAACTTTCCCGAGCTAAAAGAGCAGCCCTGCGAGTTGGTGCAAATGTGCCTCATTAAAAAAGATTGAGTATAACTGGGTCATACTACCTCCAAAAAAAAAAATAGAGTATAGTTGCTTGGCGAAATTTTTGCTGCGTTAACCTCTCGAGATAAGATTAGAAACAGGTTTGCTGCTTGGCCATCTAGGCCCAAGATGCAAACGTGAGAAACTCTCTCTCTCTCTCTCTCTCTCTCTCTCTCTCTCTCTCTCTCTCTCTCTCATCAATTTAGTGACTATGCTCTTACGACGACTTTAATCAGCGCAGCATTTGCCAGATTTGGTTACATACATAAGATAAATAAAATTTTGTGTCAACTTGAAAATGAAATTTTTTTTTTCTTTTTTTTTTGCCATCCATTTGCCAGATTTGGTTACATACGTAAGATTAAAAAAAATTTGAGTCAACTCGAAAATGAAAATCTCCTCTCTCTCTCTCTCTCTCTCTCTCTCTCTCTCTCTCTCTCTCTCTATTTTTTTTTTTTTTTTTAGCCATCAATTTCTTGGAAACATCGTTTTTGTCTTGCTTTTCTACAGCTTCTTGGAATCGTGGTTTGCCTGATGAATGAACACAGCCTAGCAGGGCCTTGTGATATATGCATGTTATTCTTACTTAAAATGAAATCCTGACAATAGGCGAAAATATAATCAGTAGAGACAGAAATATATTATTAACCAACTATAGCCAATTTTTTTTTAGCGAGGCAGATTTGCACCGACTCGCAGCGGTGCCCTTTTAGCTCTGAAACGATTCCTGCTCGCTGATTGGTTGGACAAGATAATTCTAACAAATCAGCGACCAGGGAACTTTTCCGAGCTAAAAGGGCACCGCTGCGAGTCAATGCAAATGCGCCTCATTAAAAGAAATTGACTGTAGTGCACGCGACTCGTCAAAAAGGATAGATATGCACACACACGTGCACACACATTCAACTTTTCTCACTCTTTCCCCCATTCCCAACTACAACCCCTCTCACCAGGGTGTGACTACTCCCTCTCCCCCTACCTGAAGGACGGAGAGAGAGACCAAATAGCTATGGGTCTGGCGACCTTGGGTCTGGCCAAGCCGCTGATCGTGACCGAAAAGAAAAAGTATTTACAATAATAAATAGCTAAAGAGTCTCTTCTACCCTTACCAAGAGGAAAGTAGCCACTGAACAATTACAGTACAGAAGTTAACCCCTTTAGCGAAGAAGAATTGTTTAGTAATCTTAGTGTTGTCAGGTGTATAAGGACAGAGGAGAATATGTAAAGAATAGTCCAGGACTATTCGGTGTATGTGTAGGCAAAGACAAAATGAACCGTAACCAGAGAAAGAGGGATCCAATGTAATGCCGTCTGACCAGTCAAAGGACCCCATTACTCTTTGGCGGTAGTATCTCAACGGGTGGCTGGTGCCCTGGCCAACCTACTACCTACATATCGGTAAAGTTCTACCCGTAAGTGGATTTTTATTTCGCTCCTCCCAATATTATTATTTCTAGCCAAGCTACAACCCTAGTTGGAAAAGCAAGATGCCATTAAGCCCAAGGGCTCCAACAGGGAAAAATAGCCCAGTGAGGAAAGGAAATAAGGAAATAAATAAATGATGAGAATAAATTAACAATATATCATTCTAAGATCAGTAACGGCGTCAAAACAGATATGTCCTGTATAAACTATTAACAATGTCAAAAACAGATATGTCATATATTAACAATAAAAAGACTCATGTCAGCCTGGTCAACATAAAAACATTTGCTGCAAGATTGAACTTTTGAAGTTCTACTGATTCAAGTACCCGATTAGGAAGATCATGCGAAAAACTGCTCGTCGGCGAGTAGTGGTTAAATCGAAAAGATGGCATTAGAAAGCGCATTGGGACGAATGAATGCTGATGTGGTGTTTTTGAAATGGGCTGGTAAAGAGTAGAGATTGTCCCACGCATTGTTGCTAAATCAGATGCTGGTATACAGCGTGGGAGGACACAGCTTACGTTTAATTAATCTCTCTCTCTTTTTTTTTTTTTTTTTTTTTTTTTTTGTATAGCTCCAAATGCTTAGTTTCCATGTTAATGGGAAATGGAGGCTGGATTAATTTGAATAGTATTTTGCTACGTTCATTTTACGAATGTATTTTACGCAAGTTTCTTTTTCCATTCTAAACTTTGCATGAATCAAATCATATGTAATCGTAATGGGCTTTTAAAGGTTTAAATGCCGCTCTTGAATTCCAGAGGCAAGGGACTGTGACAATGCCCTAGACTCGTAGAGCCTGACCATATATAAATAAGATCAGCGCCAAAGCTCCCTTTCCACCTAAGCTAGGACCAGGGAGGGCCAGGCAATAGTTGCTTATGTCTTAACAGGTAGAAATAAAGGCTTCCCAAGACCCCAATCCTTAGTTCACAAGGATGGTGAGGTTGCAGTATCTACAAGCAACTAAAGACCTTGAGCGTGACTCGAACCCCAGTCCGGCAGACGCAAGGCAAGGACGTTTCCAATAGACCACCACAACCCTTTAAATTAAATTATTTGCTGGGAGGAAAATTCACGAAGGTCCGTTTCCCACGGCCTTTTGTGTCGCTCTATATCTATTCCGCAATTTTCTTCATACTTAAGCAATAGTAATTGCATTCTACCTTATGTAATATCTTTTGACAAAAGAAAAAGTATGAGTTTTTGCAAACATTAACCAACGGCTGTTTAGTTTTATTTTTGGAATTGTATTTTCTGTAACATTAAACCGATCAGCATTGTATGGTATAGTTTATATGGGTAAAATTTCATGGGGTTTTGTAAAGGGAAGAAAATATAGGGGTAAAAATCTCTCGGTGTTTTGTAAAGGGAAGAAAATATAAGGGTAAAAATGTCATGGGGTTTTGTAAAGGGAAGAAAATATAGGGGTAAAAATGTCATGGAGTTTTGTAAAGGGAAGAAAATATAGGGGTAAAAATGTCATGGGGTTTTGTAAAGGGAAGAAAATATAGGGGTAAAAATGTCATGGAGTTTTGTAAAGGGAAGAAAATATAGGGGTAAAAATGTCATGGGGTTTTGTAAAGGGAAGAAAATATAGGGGTAAAAATGTCATGGGGTTTTGTAAAGGGAAGAAAATATAGGGGTAAAAATGTCATGGGGTTTTGTAAAGGGAAGAAAATATAGGGGTAAAAATGTCATGGGGTTTTGTAAAGGGAAGAAAATATAGGGGTAAAAATGTCATGGGGTTTTGTAAAGGGAAGAAAATATAGGGGTAAAAATGTCATGGGGTTTTGTAAAGGGAAGAAAATATAGGGGTAAAAATGTCATGGAGTTTTGTAAAGGGAAGAAAATATAGGGGTAAAAATGTCATGGGGTTTTGTAAAGGGAAGAAAATATAGGGGTAAAAATGTCATGGGGTTTTGTAAAGGGAAGAAAATATAGGGGTAAAAATGTCATGGGGTTTTGTAAAGGGAAGAAAATATAGGGGTAAAAATGTCATGGGGTTTTGTAAAGGGAAGAAAATATAGGGGTAAAAATGTCATGGGGTTTTGTAAAGGGAAGAAAATATAGGGGTAAAAATGTCATGGGGTTTTGTAAAGGGAAGAAAATATAGAGGTAAAAATGTCATGGGGTTTTGTAAAGGGAAGAAAATATAGGGGTAAAAATGTCATGGGGTTTTGTAAAGGGAAGAAAATATAGGGGTAAAAATGTCATGGGGTTTTGTAAAGGGAAGAAAATATAGGGGTAAAAATGTCATGGGGTTTTGTAAAGGGAAGAAAATATAGGGGTAAAAATGTCATGGGGTTTTGTAAAGGGAAGAAAATATAGGGGTAAAAATGTCATGGAGTTTTGTAAAGGGAAGAAAATATAGGGGTAAAAATGTCATGGGGTTTTGTAAAGGGAAGAAAATATAGGGGTAAAAATGTCATGGGGTTTTGTAAAGGGAAGAAAATATAGGGGTAAAAATGTCATGGGGTTTTGTAAAGGGAAGAAAATATAGGGGTAAAAATGTCATGGGGTTTTGTAAAGGGAAGAAAATATAGGGGTAAAAATGTCATGGGGTTTTGTAAAGGGAAGAAAATATAGGGGTAAAAATGTCATGGAGTTTTGTAAAGGGAAGAAAATATAGGGGTAAAATGTCATGGAGTTTTGTAAAGGGAAGAAAATATAGGGGTAAAAATGTCATGGGGTTTTGTAAAGGGAAGAAAAATATAGGGGTAAAAATGTCATGGGGTTTTGTAAAGGGAAGAAAATATAGGGGTAAAAATGTCATGGGGTTTTGTAAAGGGAAGAAAATATAGGGGTAAAAATGTCATGGGGTTTTGTAAAGGGAAGAAAATATAGGGGTAAAAATGTCATGGGGTTTTGTAAAGGGAAGAAAATATAGGGGTAAAAATGTCATGGGGTTTTGTAAAGGGAAGAAAATATAGGGGTAAAAAATGTCATGGGGTTTTGTAAAGGGAAGAAAATATAGGGGTAAAAATGTCATGGGGTTTTGTAAAGGGAAGAAAATATAGGGGTAAAAATGTCATGGGGTTTTGTAAAGGGAAGAAAATATAGGGGTAAAAAATGTCATGGGGTTTTGTAAAGGGAAGAAAATATAGGGGTAAAAATGTCATGGGGTTTTGTAAAGGGAAGAAAATATAGGGGTAAAAATGTCATGGGGTTTTGTAAAGGGAAGAAAATATAGGGGTAAAAATGTCATGGAGTTTTGTAAAGGGAAGAAAATATAGGGGTAAAAATGTCATGGAGTTTTGTAAAGGGAAGAAAATATAGGGGTAAAAATGTCATGGGGTTTTGTAAAGGGAAGAAAATATAGGGGTAAAAATGTCATGGGGTTTTGTAAAGGGAAGAAAATATAGGGGTAAAAATGTCATGGGGTTTTGTAAAGGGAAGAAAATATAGGGGTAAAAATGTCATGGGGTTTTGTAAAGGGAAGAAAATATAGGGGTAAAAATGTCATGGGGTTTTGTAAAGGGAAGAAATATAGGGGTAAAAATGTCATGGGGTTTTGTAAAGGGAAGAAAATATAGGGGTAAAAATGTCATGGGGTTTTGTAAAGGGAAGAAAATATAGGGGTAAAAATGTCATGGGGTTTTGTAAAGGGAAGAAAATATAGGGGTAAAAATGTCATGGGGTTTTGTAAAGGGAAGAAAATATAGGGGTAAAAATGTCATGGGGTTTTGTAAAGGGAAGAAAATATAGGGGTAAAAATGTCATGGAGTTTTGTAAAGGGAAGAAAATATAGGGGTAAAAATGTCATGGGGTTTTGTAAAGGGAAGAAAATATAGGGGTAAAAATGTCATGGGGTTTTGTAAAGGGAAGAAAATATAGGGGTAAAAATGTCATGGGGTTTTGTAAAGGGAAGAAAATATAGGGGTAAAAATGTCATGGGGTTTTGTAAAGGGAAGAAAATATAGGGGTAAAAATGTCATGGGGTTTTGTAAAGGGAAGAAAATATAGGGGTAAAAATGTCATGGGGTTTTGTAAAGGGAAGAAAATATAGGGGTAAAAATGTCATGGGGTTTTGTAAAGGGAAGAAAATATGGGGTTTTGTAAAGGGAAGAAAATATAGGGGTGAAAATATGGGGTTTTGTAAAGGGAAGAAAATATAAGGGTAAAAATGTCATTGGGTTTTGTAAAAGGAAGAAAATATAGGGATAAAAATGTCACGGTGTTTTGTAAATGGAATAAAATGTTGCCTTTTCGTATTTTAAAAGTTTCCAATTGAATTTCTTTTAGTTTGTTTCTCGAGAATTTTTCGCCTACTGTATTCGGGGATTCAAATGACCTTTCGTTTTTTTAACTCGAATATGATTAAGTAATTGGTTAATCTCTCTATAGATAAGTATTTTGGTTGTATTTCCATTCATATGTAATATAACATATTATTATTATTATTATTATTATTATTATTATTATTATTATTACTTCTACTACTAGCTAAGCTACAACTGTAGTTGCAATAGCAAGATTCTATAAGCCCAAGGGTATCATCAGGAAAAAATAGGCCAGTGAGAAAAGGAAATAAATAAACGATATGAGAAATAATGAACAATTAAAATAAAAATATAATAAAAACATTAACATCGAAACATATTTCATATATATAAACTATAAAAATACGTATGTCAGCCTGTTCATCATAAAAATATTTGCTGCAAGTTTGAACTTTTGAAGTAATGCATTGAAGTTCATGAAATGAAACTTCTCTCTCTCTCTCTCTCTCTCTCTCTCTCTCTCTCTCTCTCTCTCTCTCTCTCTCTCTCTCTCTCTCTCCTTTTTTTTTTTTTTTTTTGCGATAACGGCATAATTTTTTATGGCAGAAACAGTTCAGCAGTATTTATACCCTCTTTATTTTTGCTTTTCTGAATTAATAAATTGCCAATTCTATCGTGTTTCTTTTATCTATGTTTCGGTTTTGGTGTTCAAATGATACCTTTATTCGCTTAAGATATTTTCACATGTTTTAATTATTTGTGGTGTAATAACATTTTTTCATTTATATGCAGTCTAGCCTATCCATAGTTTACCTGTATGTAGATTAATGAACGCAAGTATCAATGTTTTATTCATATACACATGCAACATGTTCAGCATTACCACCTTAACCACTCGTTATTTTATTATGAAATAAGTAATTAAAGTAAATTGTGCTTAATCGTGTAAAAATTTAAGGGTTGTGGTGGCCGATGTGGTAACGCCCCTGACTGGTGAACCCCAGACTGGGGTTCGAGTCCCGCTCAAACTCGTTAATTCCTTTTGTCGCTGCAACCTCGGCATTCTTGTGAGCTAAGGATGTGGGGTTTGGGGGAACCTCTAGGTCTATCTGCTGAGTCATCAGCAGCCGTTGCCTGGCCCTCCTGGGTCGTAGCTTGGGTGGAGGGGGAGCTTGGGCTCTGATCATATGTATATATGGTCTGTCTCTAGGGCATTTTCCTGCTTGATAGGGCAATGTCACTGTCCTTTGCCTCTGCCATTCATGAGCGGCCTTTAAACATTTAAAAGATGTAGGTTTATGTAGTTTTGCACACATTAATTGGACATGAAAATATTCATGACTAATTTTCTCAACTGATTTGAAATTATAATCAATTGATTTCCATGTCCATATTGACCAAGATTGTCCTTTTGATAAGCAAAGACCTTTTGAAGAGCAATTGTAACAATTGAATTTTCATGTACATATAATCTCCTTCAAAAACTAATAATGGCTGGCGTCAATTTTCTGAACTCCAGGTGTAATTTTGGAACACTTAGAGAAGATGCATGGAGAGGTAATCCATAGCACTTTTTTGTATTACTCTTGCCCCAGATTTTGCAATTAGTTAGGAGATTTCAAGAGATAAAAGAATTACTGTGATTTTTACCGGGATATTGCGGTGTTGGTAATTTATAGAGCGAGGATTTACTCCACTTCAGACCATGTTTGTAATTTAATGAAAAATTAAAACCGCTCTACATTCCGTCAAAAGATCGAGGCTTGATCTATATCATTTTGCCATTAACGTGTCAGACTTTGATAGATATATTTAATAACTAGAGGGCCACTTAGAAGAGCACAGACCTCCGCCTTGGCAGCTTATTTCCCAACCTTTGGTAAACCTTGACCTTTTATCTTAACCTTGTATTAATTGGCGTGGATTTTTATACACCAGTTTTTTATTATCCGTGACAACAGTGTCCAAACTTATGGCTGATTACGTAAGTTGGACATTTTACTTGAAAGCGACTTTGACCTTTGACCTTGGCGTTCCAAAAATTTATCATTTCCAGCTTTCTACATAAGAGTTAATCCCTGCAAGTTTTATTACTTTACGATTAATATTGTGGCCAGGAAGCTGTACACAAACAAACACACAAACCGTTACGAAAACTTAACCTCCTTCCAACTTCGTTGGCGTAGGTAATGAGTTGAGACCAATTTTCATGCATTTATCCCTTATTCTGTTTTATTTTTTTATTTTTTTTTTTTTTTTCAAAAGTAGTATACATTATGTTTTCGGTTTGGCCTTAATGTTAACATTATAACATTATTTTCGGAAATTTACTTTTGTCTCTCGGCGCAGCAATATATATCATTATTACTATAGCTAGCCATGTTACAACCATTGCTGGAAAACTAGGATGATATAAGCCCAAGGGCTCCAACAGGAAAAAATAGCTCAGTGAGGAAAGGAAATAAATAAACTACATAAAAAGTAATGAAATATTAATATAATTTTTTTAATATAGGTAACAACATTGAAATTGATCTGTCATATATAAACTATGACGAGAGAGTCATGTCAGCCTGTTCACCGTAAAAACATTAATTTCATGTTTAAACTTTTTGAAGTTTCGCCGATTCAACTCCCTGATTAGGATCATTCTACAGTCTGGTCATAGCTGGAATAACATTAGTAGAATATTATGTAGTATTGAGCCTTATGATAGAAAGGGCAAGACCAGTAGAATTAACTATATATTAGATGTCTTATCTGGTACTAACTTTCCGTAATGGAAAAGAAAGCATCTGTTAGTTGCTGCTTTGCAGTTCTTGTATTCTATTTTGTTCAAAGAAGATCTAAGTTATGATATACTTCTTTTATTAAAGAATGTAGATACTGAAAGATGTTTTTGTGCAATTTTTCTTCAATTCTGTTTTGTTCAAAGAAGATTAAAGTTATAATCAACTTCTTTTCTTGAAAGTTTTCAAATACTGAAGGATGCTTTTGTGCAATTCTTCTCTTATTCTATTTTGTTCAAAGAAGATCTAAGTAATAAGTAGACTTCTTTTCTTGAACAATGTAAATACTGAAGCATGTTTCTGTGCAATTCTTATTCTATTTTATTCAAAGAAGATCTAAATTACAATCAACTTCTTTTCTTGAAAGATTTTAAATACTGAAGGATGCCTCTGTACAATTCTACTATTCAAAAAATATCTCGGTTATAGTTAACATCTCTTCAAAGGCTTAAACTACAGAAGGAACTATCATTGTGTTCCTTATTTTCCCCCTCAAAAGTCCCAGAACATCGTATCTAAAACTCGCTGTTCTCAATAGCAGTAATCTTCAGTGGTGGCCCGAAGAAGAGACGTCTTTGTAACACAGGTTTTTTATTTATGGTATGAAAATGGAGTCTTCAGAAAGAAGCTGGAGAGAAGGCCCCCCCTGGGGCACGCTATACTCACACGCATTCTTATAACTAATGGTTGATTGAACTCGTTGAGAAGCAAGTTACGACTATTGGTTTCGGAGCTGCTTTTCAAACTGCTTTTCCTGCTTGTGCTTCGGGATATTTGCGTGTATGTATACACCTGGAGTAATCATATTTGTGTATATTTTCACCTGGGTTTTATGTGGGGAGAGTACGCCAAGATGTATCCACATTATGTATGTATGTATGTATGTATGTACTCTTTTTATACATTTGCGTAATGCATTATGATAACATGCACTCTCTTCATACATTTGCGTAATGCATTGTGTTATATTTTCATTGGACTAAACCTTATTGAAATAAAAATCAAGAAACCTTGTCTTAAAGTTATATATGCTTAGATATACATATATACTGTACACTAGTGTACGCGATCCGTCAATTATTATGGCTAAATATTTAGATGTA
>NC_090728.1:54933890-54936390 GCF_036898095.1 Palaemon carinicauda | reverse complement strand
TTGAAATTAGGGTTATAGCTAAGCAAGTAATAATAATAATGATAATAATAATAATAATAATAATAATAATAAATGTGAAATAACGTTGTCATGGCGAGTGCGTCGATGAAAGTGAAAGAAACAGACACAGTCGATTGCGATATGATTTAACTTGAGGGGGTCACTTGTGAACTGCTGGGAAATTTTGTAAAAAGTGAAGGTATCTGGAGGCGAGCAGTTGAAGGAGGCGCAGCCGGAAGGAAGGAAGAAGGAAAGTCTCCTTATGTCGCCAATGCTGGAGTTTGATAACGTCTTGCGTTCTAGTTTTGCTGTGACGTTTCAAAAGTGACGTTGTTGGTTATTGGAATATTATATTATTATTATTATTATTATTATTATTATTATTATTATTATTATTATTATTGTTGTTGTTGTTGTTGTTGTTGTTATTTTAATTATTATTGTTATTATTATTATTGTTATTATTATTACTCTACTTACTTACTTACTTACTTACTTACTTACTTACTAAGCTATAACCCTAGTTGGAAAAGCAGTAGATGCTATAAAGCCCAAGGGCTCAACAGGGGAAAATAGCTCAGTGAAGAAAGGAAAATATACTACAAGAGAAGTTGTAAGGATAATAACATTAGAATAAATCTTTTATATATATAATCTTTAAAAACTTCAAGATAACAAGAGGAAGCGAAATAAGATAGAATAGTGTGCTCGAGTGTACCCTCAAGTAAGAGAAATTACTTCAAGACAGTGGAAGACCACGGGACAGAGGCTGTGGCACTACCGAAGACTAGAGAACAATGGCTTGATTCTGGAGTGGCCCTCTCCTAGAAGAGCCGCTTGCCACAGGTAAAGAGTCCCTTCTACCCTTACCAAGAGGAAAGTAGCTGCTGTACAATTACATTGCTATAGTTAACCAGTTGGACGAAGAACAATTGTTTGTCAGGTGTATGAGGACAGGAAAAATGTGAAAAGAATAGGCCAGACTATTTGGTGTATGTGTAGGTAACGGAAAAAGGAGCCGTAACTAGAGAGAAGGATCCAATTTAATACTGCCTGGCCAGTCAAAGGACGCCATAACTCTCTAGCGGTAGTATCACAACGGATGGCTCTTGAAATCCTTAAAAGGAGCCGTAACTAGAGAGAAGGATCCAATGTAATACTGCCTGACCAGTCAAAGGACTCCATAACTCTCTAGCGGTAGTATCACAACGGGTGTCTCTTGAAATCCTTAGTTGGAATGTCAGTATTCCCTTGTGTATGTGCGTTTGTTGCTGTCCACTCTCCGAGGGAGGGAGCTAGAGGTGGTAGTAAGAATGAACAGGTAATAGCGGTATAGAATTGCGGTCTTGCGGGAGGTTGCGGTAGTGCGGCCAGTTGTATCTGGGGGGAGGGGCAGGTGGGTTGGTTGGTGTCCAGTAGCGAAGGGAGGCACATGAGATTCGTCCATGATTCTCCCGCTGGAGAGTAACTGGCTTTCCAGTCTGGTGTTTTTACTCCCGGCGGAAGGAAGAAGGGAGATAGGAAGCTATAGGAATCTACTCTCGGTTTACCTTCTCAGGTCCGTGATGATCCTTCGCCGCTTCTTGTTTTTAGGCCTCGCGGGAAGTGGCTAAAGTTTGGGAAGCTCTTCTGGCCTTTTTTAGATTTTGTTATTGTTTTTGTGAAAGAAATGTGTTGTGATCACGTGAAGGTATATAGTTAAAAAGTGTTTTGGCGTCTTAATACAGGATTTTTTTTTTTATCAGTGATTTTGATAGTAATTTCAACATGAATACAATATCTTGTGAAACATTCAAGTGCTCCATTTGAATTAATATGAAGATATTGAAATTTTGTAAGTCACACAAAATTTCTTTTTTGAAAGATAGTGATTATGATATATTGCAATGGCTGAAAGCCATGAATACAATATTGCGTTAATTATTCAAGTGTTCCATTTGAATTTATGTTAAGATATTGAAATTTTGTAAGTCAACAAAGTTTCTTTTTTTTTTCAATGGGTGATTTTGATAATATATTTGAACGTCTGAATGCTATGAATACAATATCCTGTGAAATATTCAAGTGTTTCGTTGGAGTGAATTTCAAGATATTGAAATTTTGAAGGTAAACAAAGTTTCTTTGTTTGAAAAATAGTGATTTTGATAGTATATTTCAATGGCTGAATTCCATGAATACAATATTGCGTTAATTATTCAAGTGTTCCATTTGAATTAATGTTAAGATATTGAAATTTTTTAAGTCAACAAAGTTTCTTTTTTTGATAGTTTATTTCAACGTCTGATTGCCATGAATATAATATCCTGTGAAATAGTTAAGTGTTTCGTTTGAGTGAATATTAAGATATTGAAATTTTGAAGGTAAACAAAGTTTTTTTTTTTTTTTTAAATAATTATTATGATAGTATATTTCAATGGCTGAATTTCATGAATATAATATCCTGTGAAATAGTTAAGTGTTTCGTTTGAGTGAATATTAAGATAATGAAATTTTGAAAGTA
>NC_090728.1:54911390-54913890 GCF_036898095.1 Palaemon carinicauda | reverse complement strand
TAATAATAATAATAATAATAATAATGATAATGATAATAATAATGATAATAATAATCATAATAATAATAATAATGATCATAATAATAATAATAATAATAATAATAATAATAATAATAATAATGATCATAATAATAATAATAATAATATTATTATTATTATTATTATTATTATTATTATTATTATGTGTAACACGTTACTCCCCACTCAATTGTGACTTATAATTACACGTGGCTATTTAAATCTTAACATTATTACTTACGACGTTATAAGAATTTAAAGGAATTAACATCGCATCTTAAAAGTCATGTCCTTATAATATGTTTGCAATAAATTACAGTCCACCACCAAGAAATTTATTGGTACAAAATCATGCCTTTTTTTATGTTCAATGAATGAAGAGAGGCCTATATGTTTACCTACCTTCCCGAGGTAATGAAAAACTGTCTTTGTTTATTGGGAGGTCATAAAAGGAAGGATGTGTGTAGCAGTAACCGCATGTTGAAAAGAAACGGAAAAAGGAGAGAGAGAGAGAGAGAGAGAGAGAGAGAGAGAGAGAGAGGGATTCGTGGATGTTGAAACGAAACAACGAAAAAGGAGAGAGAGAGAGAGAGAGAGAGAGAGAGAGAGAGAGAGAGAGAGAGAGAGAGAGAGAGAGAGAGAGAGAGAGACGTTCGTGGATGTTAAAACGAAACAACGAAAAAGGAGAGAGAGAGAGAGAGAGAGAGAGGAGAGAGAGAGAGAGAGAGAGAGAGAGAGAGAGGAGAGAGAGAGAGAGAGAGAGAGTTAAATTGGGGCTGTGGGATTCGTTTTGGAAATTCGAGTTTGAAGGTTAAAAGGCCTCTCATGAATGGCAGACGCATAGACAATGACATTGCCCTAGCAAGCAGGACATTGCCATAGAGGCTAACCATATGTAATTATGATCAGCGCCTAAGCTAGTACCAGGGAGGGCCAGGCAATGGTTGCTGATGACTCCGCAGGTTGATGTATAGCTCACAAGGATGGTGAGGTTACAGTGACCTAAGGAACAAACGAGTTTTAGCGGGACTCGAACCCTAGTCTGGCGATCACCAGGAAGAGACGTTACCAATAGATCGTTTGGTATGCACTAAGTTAACTGAAAAAGTATGTTTAAGGAACGAGTAATATCATGCGTATTGTATAATTGTTTTTTTTTTTTTTTTTTTTTTTTTTTTGGTGATCACTGTGAATAAAGTTAAAGAGTCTGTCTTTTCCCCCACCGTTTTCCCCAACATAAGGGGTCCGTTGCCGGATGCGCCCCTCCAATGCCTTCTATCTAATTCTAAGGCATCCTCTTCCACCAAACCTCTTCACTCCATATCATCCTTCACCTTATTTCGCCCTCCAATTTTCTGCCTCTCAGTCTCACTCCCCCCCCCCCCACATGGGTCTACATAGCTGGTAAAATTACCGGAAGAGTTTCTTCGTGATTAAAAATTTGTTATTGAATTATGACAGATTATTTTACCATGCTTAAAAAAGCCAAGTATTAAATATTAATATTTTTCCAGGTCATGTTTTGAGTGCAACCTTGCGGACACTATCCACGTACCATACTTGACAAAATAAAAGGGTAGGGGGGACAAAAAGTATGAGGTAGGAGAGTTTTGTTTAGTATCATAGCCTAGGTTGAAACATATCGTATTATTTGAAATTGGCATATGTGAAATTCGTCGCCTAAGAGGATATGGTGGGGCGGGTACTTTTCCCACTACCACTGCTGATCTTGTTTAATTCAGAAATCTCAACTTCTTAGTATAGTGGGGATTTTATTTTAGTACAGTGGGACATTGTCAGTGGTAAGACGCTTCAACTTTGAGAATATGGGCTTTTAATTCTCCCCGTTGCCATTATGATCCGGTCTTCATTTGGTTTCTTGATAAATAATGGCCTACGGTACTTGTGGTCTCAGGTTTAATATTTGTAGGTACCTCGTTTATTTGTAGCAAAAAACTTAATAATTATTTTGCAAGTTTAGAGTAAGTTGTCAGAATATGTGAAGATTATTAAAGTAAATGGCCTTTGTGTTGCCAGATTATGTGAAGATATCTCTAGTAAATGTCCTGTGAGTTGCCAGATTATGGGAAGAATATCTCATGTAAATGGCCTGTGAGTTGCCAGATTATGTGAAGAATAAATATCTCTAGTAAATGGCCTGCGAGTTGCCAGATTATGTGAAGAATATCTTTAGTAAATGGCCTCTTGAGTTGCCAGATTTTGTGAAGAATATCTCAAGTAAATGGCATGAGAGTTGCCAGATTATGTTAAGAATATCTAAAGTAAATGGCATGTGAGTTGCCAGATTATGTTAACATTATATAAAGTAAATGGCCTGTAAGTTGCCAGATTATGTGAAGAACATCTCAAGTAAATGACCTGTGAGTTGCCAGGTTATGTTAAAAGTATATAAAGTAAATGGCCTGAGAGTTGCCAGATTATGTGAAGTATATCTAAAGTAAATGGTCTGTGAGTTGCCAGA
>NC_090728.1:54907146-54910890 GCF_036898095.1 Palaemon carinicauda | reverse complement strand
CCTGGTATCATACTTTCCTATCTAATAACGGCAACTACTAGAAAGCTAAAGAATACAGCTAATGCTAAAGAAAGAGTATGGAGAGGAAAGCCAGATAAGGTGTAAAATGTAAATATACACAACAGAGAAGAAAGGAGACCAACTCTTGAACTAGACGCACAAACAAACTATAAATACTTGCACTTCTGAACGAAATTTTCCAACAAAAACAAACGATTAGCGACTAGTTTGTTCTCGAGTGAACTTTCGTGCAAGTTCTATAAGCAGGTGTTTGTGGGGTTCTACACTTTTGCACCAACACAACAGTGGGCGCCCCTGCGTCACTTCCCTGGATATGAACTTCCCTCCAAAAACAAAACTTCCAACTCAAGAACTTCCACGAACAAATAACACAAAACACAGCACTTATTTCCACGTGTCCAACGCCTGACGAACAGACACACACACACACGAAACGCTCACGGAAAAGAACTGCATTTAGTCTTTTCATTTTAAGTTAACACAGGTACGGAGAGAAAGGCTTACAGGCACTAGAGCACAATGATCCAGTGTGGAGGCTTGGTGTACACTGGTAACACTGCCGCCTACCTCACTCACACTCAACACCGCCCGGGGCCACAAACACTAACTCCCAACCTAAGTTCTCAACAAACGACTCGCTCTCATACACAAACAAACACACACCTGCAAGTCTCATATACACATTTTAAAAGGAATACTTTTAGACTATTGTTTTAAAGAAACAAAAGCTAATCGATAGATCATTCATTTCGTAAAAAAGATAAAAAAAGATTATTTTAAAAGGCCTCATCTTTCTCAGGGCATTGAGGAGACGGAATGGGAGGAGAGAGAGAGAGAGACAGAGAAAGAGAGAGAAAGAGAGAAGTAGCGTAGTAGTTGTGCCCAGGCGCGGAGGTATGCGGGCCCGCAGGGCGACAAGTGGGCCTCACCTCCCTCCCCAACACTGCCGGACGAACGAACTTCCCCTTATGCCCGCGTCCAACGCCTACAGTACGTGCCCTTCCTCTCTACTTAAAAATCCTTTCGCATATCTTTATATATAAATCCTATAGTGTATTTAATAGCCATCAAATAGCTGTCAATAGAACAGCTATTGTAAGAAATGTAGCGTGGGGCATTCATAGTCGGTCTAGGTCGGATGCTGGGCAAAAGAAGGCGGGGAAAAGGAGGAAGACGAGATGGTGGTGGAGGATGGAGGTGGAGGAGGAGGAGCATCGTCGACTTGGCGTTCTTGTGCGTACAGTCCCTCGCCCAATCCCCCTCCACTAACCCCCCTGCATCCAAGGGACCAGGGTCCACTCCACCCCTCTCCACCAACGACCAATTTTCTTCCCTCTACCTGGTTGCCTCCGCGCACATACCAAACGCTCTCACCTTAATCCCAAAAGATTCCCCCAAAACAAGCGTCGTAGCTCAGGAAGGAACCGCTTAACATCGCAGGACACCGTCGGTCGAATCTCGTACGCCACAAAGGACCAGGCTGACGTCCTCGTTCCTGCCAACAATAACTCTGCTATCAAGCATTTTCAGGTGATAAGTTACAGCTGACCGGCCTCCTCCTTCCTACCCACGGTAGGGAGTGACAGAGGGGTCACTCCCCACCACCAGGGGGAGGTGAGGACTTGCGAAGGTATTGGAAGTGTCCAGTGGAAGATGGGTGACTGAGCGAGTACGGACTGGGGCAAGCTATTCTGGCCCTTGTTGTCCCAAGTGACGCTGTTATTCCACGAATTCCATAAACAAAAACTCATAATATAAATCGTAAACAGATGAAAGATGAAAATTAATTGAAAAATTCAGATATTCCTCTATCTGTTATAAGCCGAAATTGCACTGGAAGACCAGAAAAACTTAACATAACCACTAAATAACCTTTTTTCCACCAAAAATGTTTATGAAAGCGACGGAAAAAAATATCGGAGCACAAGTAAAAAAATATGGACGGTTCATAAATCCAGTCAATTTTCGGCTTTTGAATTCCACTTCGTATGACCAGAAGGCTCCTTCGCTGTAAAGCTGTCGCTAATTAGCGTCCTGGGGTGAGGTAGGACAGCAGAACAACTGCCTCCCGAGATCAAAGAAAGAAAGGGGCGGTTTTCTACTTAACTTTCCTCAAAGAAGAAAAAAAAAAAAGGGTCCCAGATCCTAAAAGAATGGCAGAGTACATTTTATTTATAGACCACGTACACTACTGAATATATTGTAGAAAATTTGAGAAATAAAAAGTTAAATATTATTAGGACATTGTGGTTCCTCCGAGATACAGATGAAATGCCTTAAAAAAAAAAAAAAAAAAAAAAAAAGGGACCCCGACCCTAAAGAATGATAGGCTGCACATTTCATTTATAGACCACAAACACTACTGAATATATTGTAGAAAATTTGAGAAATGAAAATAAAATAATTAAATATTATTAGGGTATTGTGGTTCCTTCGAGATACAAACTGAATGACTACAAAATGAAATTGCCGTTAACAAAATTTAAAAATATCTAAAAGTAACTAAAATTGCGGAGGGGTGTATATACACAAGAACATGGAACGGCGTCATTTGGCCGATAAACATAAGTATGCCAACCATAGGTAGAGTAAAAAATAAAATATAAATCACTAATGCTAGATTAAAACCTTGATTTAACTGATAAAACCATTAACTGCACATTAACTGATAGTTAAATGTAACCTAAAGAGGTCGAAAGAGTAATTCTTTCGTGTTCTTCAGTTTGGTGTTAATCTGAAAGGAAATCCTTTATAGCAGTGTTTCCCAACACTGGGGTAAATTACCCCAGTGGGGTAATGGACCTGTATTTTTGGGGTAATCAAGATGTTCTGAAACAAAGTGATTACTAAATAATATCTATTAATATTGTTACATTGAATATTCTGCACTGATGATGGTTCATTTTGATATCCATTAAAATGGAAAAGTTTGCATTTGTTTTGGATCCTTAACTATAAGCAGCCAATAGCGGGCTACATGATCCATACAGTTCATCAGGTGGCTACAAAAAACATCCGATGTTACCGGGTATATGTTCAATGGGGTAATTGATTAGTTGGAAATAAAATTTTGGGGTAATCATTTAAAAAAGGTTGGGAAACACTTCTTTATAGAACTGAACTTAGAAAACCAAAGGGTGATTACACTTAAGGTGGCACACTACAGATGGTGGTGATAAAACGCATCTTGCAATTTCACTACAACATTACTGCTTCCTCCTGCCTTTTACATTTCATCAGCTTCCTTTGGTCTCTCTCTCTCTCTCTCTCTCTCTCTCTCTCTCTCTCTTATCCTAGATTTTTACAATCCAATTATTGTGAATTTTATGTAAATAATTTATATTGTTATGTAACAGAATAACCATTTTATAATGGAATAAAGGTTTTTTACTTTGACTTTGACTCTCTCTAAGACAACTAAGGGGACTGTTAATGGCATTCAAAATCCTTAAAGGAGTAACAAATATATATTACAATAATCTATTCACGCTTTGCACAAATCAGTCCAGAGGCAACGGATACAAACTGGAATTAAAAAGATACAACACCAATCAATGTGGCAATTTCTTTACATACAAAATAGCAAATACTTAGAATAGACTTCCAGCTGATGTAGTAAACAGTAACACGGTAAACGAGTTCAAGAAAAAGTTAGACAATATCACAAGAACTCTCCACGGATGGACTAAAAAGTCTTTGAGACATCCAAAATCCATGTAACTC
>NC_090728.1:54884646-54902146 GCF_036898095.1 Palaemon carinicauda | reverse complement strand
TCATCAGAAATATTACGAGTACTGAAGATTTTTATAATGGTCCCGATAATTCTATGGCCTCTGTCGCCCTATTTCCAATATCACGAGGCATAAGTTCAATTAATTCCTATAAAAAAATAAAGTTAATTCGACTTTAATCGGTTCTTTGTGATTTTACGCCTAAAAAGATGCAAATCTCCAGTAAAATGCATAAAATACTAAACACATATACTACTAATACATATCATATGTACATACACACATATATAGCTCATTTATTTATTTCCTTATTTCCTTTCCTCACTGGGCTATTTTTCCCTGTTGGAGCCCTTGGGCTTATAGCATCTTGCTTTTTCAACTAGGGTTGTAGCTTGGCTAGTAATAATAATAATAATAATAATAATAATAATATATCAGTTGAAATAAGCAACTTGGACACTGATCACATCTATATGGGGTCAATTCTCTAGGGCATTGTCCCTGTCCCTTGTCTCTGCCATTCACGAGGAACCTTAAAACTTTAAATAGGACCAATCCCATAACAGAACTTGGCAATGTGCTTCAGTTACTTATAACACCGATAGATTAAAAAATTGCTAAGTGGCATCCTATCAACAAAGGGGCAATTTTCTCATTATTTCCGCTAGAGTAATTAGCAGTTGTGTGTATTGAGTTAATAAGCATCTTGGGATAATTATTTAAAGACACTAATCTGTATCATATAATAAAAGGGCGTGTCCTCAATACGATCTAAAAACATTTCTATTTAGTATCAACAAATATTATTTACAAGTCAATGTGTTTCTCAGAGAGAGAGAGAGAGAGAGAGAGAGAGAGAGAGAGAGTCATTAAACAAGGTTTAAAGGATGCTCGTGAGTGGCAAGAGAGAGAGAGAGAGAGAGAGAGAGAGAGAGTCATTAGACAAGGTTTAAAGGATGCTCGTGAGTGGCAAGAGAGAGAGAGAGAGATAGAGAGAGAGAGAGAGAGAGAGAGAGAGAGATTAGACAAGGTTTAAAGGATGCTCGTGAGTGGCAAGAGAGAGAGAGAGAGAGAGAGAGAGAGAGAGATTAGACAAGGTTTAAAGGATGCTCGTGAGTGGCAAGAGAGAGAGAGAGAGAGAGAGAGAGAGAGATTAGACAAGGTTTAAAGGATGCTCGTGAGTGGCAAGAGAGAGAGAGAGAGAGAGAGAGAGAGAGAGAGAGAGAGAAACGGGCTAACCCAGATTATTCAATCGGCTACATTCCAACTTATACATATCCTATCGGTGAATGATGCTTTATATTACAAAAATCCTTTGGATGGGATTGTTTTAAGTGTGCAAGTTTTTGTTTAAAATTTTTTAAGTTTGTGACTGTTTTAAGTGTGCATTTTTTGTTTTAATAAATATTATAAAGTTTGCTTAATAAGTAGGTGCCTAGGCCCATGGAAGCTCATCCAAAAACTCTTCAAAAAAGGAAGTAATAGATGCGTGACATTATTTCTTTGGATTGATTGATTGATTGACCTCACGCTTCATAGTCCTCAGCCATGTAGGCCTGGGTCTTCTAACTCTTCTAGGGCCTTGTCCAAAACATCTCCATCTACCCCTCATTATGATCTCATCCACATATGGTACTCAAACCATAATAATTTCGACATACACTCCAGATTAATAAATAAATTCTTATAGAAAATTTATCAATTTGGAGTGAATGCCGAAATCACTATGGTTTGAGTACCATATATGGATGAGATCACAATGAGGGGTAGATGGAGATGGTTAGGACATGCTCTTCGCACTCCCCGAGAGAGATTAGTTCACCAAGCGTTCACAGCTGGGCTCCAGAAGGCACTAGAAGAGGTGGAAGACCCCAGACCTACATGGCTGAGAACTAGGAAGCGCGAAGTAGATGATGATGAATAGAGAAGTATTGAATTAAAAGTTCAAGATAGAGACGACTTGCGAAATCTAACCGAGGCCCTTTACGTCAAGAGGGGTATTTTTATTATTATTATTATTATAATTACTTGCTAAGTTACAACCCTAGTTGGAAAAGCAGGATGTTATAAGCCCAGGGGCCCCAACAGGGAAAATAGCCCAGTGAGGAAAGGAAACAAGGAAAAATAAAATATTTAAGAACAGTAACAACATTAGAATAAACATTTTCTATATAAACTGTAAATACTTTATCAAAACAAGAGGAAGAGAAATACAATAGAATAGTGTGCCCGAGTGTACCCTCAAGCAAGAGAACTCTAACCCAAGACAGTGGAAGACCATGGTACAGAGGCTATGGCACTACCCAAGACTAGGGAACAATGGTTTGATTTTGGAGTGTCCTTCTCCTAGAAGAGCTGCTTACCATAGCTAAAGTCTCTCTTCTACCCTTACCAATAGGAGAGTAGCCACTGAACAATTACAGTGCAGTAGTTAATCCCTTGGACGAAGAAGAATTGTTTGATAATCACAGTGTTGTCAGTTGCATGAGGACAGAGGAGGATATGTAAAGAATATGCCAGACTATTCGATGTATGTGTAGGCAAAGAGAAAGAACCGTAACCAGAGAGAAGGATTCAATGTAGTACTGTCTGGCCAGTCAAAGGACCCTATAACTCTCTCTCGGTAGTATCTCAACGGAAATGTCAAACGGGTAGAAGAGACTCTTTAGCTATGGTAAGCAGCTCTTCTAGGAGAAGGACACTCCAAAATCAAACCATTGTTCTCTAGTCTTGGGTAGTGCCATAGCCTCTGTACCAAGGTCTTCCACTGTCTTGGATTAGAGTTCTCTTGCTTGAGGGTACACTCGGACACACTGTTCTATCTAGTTTATCTTCCTCTTGTTTTGTTAAAGTTTTTATAGTTTATATAGGAAATATTTATTGTAATGTTATTATTCTTAAAATATTTTATTTTTCCTTGTTTCCTTTCCTCACTGGGCTATTTTCCCTGTTGGGGCCCCTAGGCTTATAGCATCCTGCTTTTCCAACTAGGGTTGTAGCTTAGCATTTAATAATAATAATAATAATAATAATATGCATTTCTCTAACCCAATCAAATAAAAAAAAAAAAAAAATTCTGCTTTATAGGTTCCAATACAGCAATGGCCGTCCATATTATTGGATGATATCTGCTACGCTGCGGGAAGATTAAAATTGTCCTTTTCCATCAAAACAAATTTATATTGATCCTTTAACTTCCTACAAACAATCATCCTTAACGATTGTCCATTTCAGGCATCTCTCTCTCTCTCTCTCTCTCTCTCTCTCTCTCTCATATATATATATATATATATATATAATATATATATAACATATATATATAATATATATATATATATTATAAATGTATATATAATATAAATATATGTATATATTATAAATGTATATATAATATTATATATATGTATATATATTATATATATATATATATATATGTATATATATTCATTATATAAATGTTAATATATATATATGGACATATATATTATATATATATATATATCATATAAACTATATATATATATATATATATATCCCATATACAGCACATACAGATATAACATTCAATCAGAATGCTCTGCATGGCAGGACACTATAAAGAGACTAGAAGCAATAGAACTCAATAACCTCACGGAACTGGAAAAAAAAAAAAAATACTTTCGCGTCCTGACTTGAATGGCACACACACATATACACACACACACACACCAATCCACGTTTCTACCTCCATCCTACTCTCCCATCCTCTCACCTCTCTCTCTCTCTCTCTCTCTCTCTCTCTCTCTCTCCCAAAAAAGTGAGCAATATAAACAAAAGGTTAAAGTGCCGATGAAAAGAACGATTCAACCGGCCTGTTACATCAAAAAAAAAAAAAAAAAAAAAAAAAAATTGAAAAGCCAAATGTGAATATGGACATGTTCCAAGGGCGGCAAGTGGTAGGATACTGTCGAAGGGATATAATACGTAAAGTTTTAAAGGCCGCTCATGAATGGCAGAGGCAAGATACAGTGACATTGTCCTATCAAGCAGGTCAATGCCCTAGAGACTATATACCATATGATCAGCCCCCAAGCCACCTCTCCACCCAAGCTGGAGACCAGGGAGGGCCAGACAATGGCTGCTGATGACTCGGCAGATAGACCTAAAGGCTCCCCCGAATCACCATCCTTAGCTCGGAAGTATAGTGAGGTTGCAGCGACCAAAGGAACTAACGAGGTTGCAACGACCAAAGGAACTAACGAGTTTGAGCGGGACTCGAACCCGAGTCTGAGCGGGACTCGAACCCGAGTCTGAGCAGGACTCGAACCCGAGTCTGAGCGGGACTCGAACCCGAGTCTGGCGTTCACCAGACAGGGACGTTACCACATCGGCCACCACAACCCCAAAGTCACCCGTATGATCAAATACGGATGTATAGTGCTTCCACCACTTGGAAATACGAGGATAAAGGGAAAGGAATAAAACAAAAAGAGGAAAGAGAAATGAATGAAAAAGAGGAAATAGATATTATGAATTCATAGAAAATATAGCTGTCAAAAATATAAAGGAGAAACGTGGAAATTGGAAAATGTAAATGATGGCGAAGCTATTATCATGAAGGTATTTTTTTAACATCGAAATAAATGTGTGAATATATATATATATATATATATATATATAATATATATATATATATTATATATATATATACATACACAAATATATATATATATATATATATATATGATAAATTTTGCAAATTTTTACGTGTTTTTTTCATATTCAAATAAGCCATATATTTTTGATACATTAATGTCTGGATTCTCTTAACGACCTCGGGATCAGAGCCCCAGGCGAAATCACACAAAGACAAGAGCTTGGCTCCGGCCGGGAATCGAACCCTGGTCGGCAAGCTTGTATATACATATATATACATATATACACACATATATGTATACACATATTCATATATATACCTATATATATACATATATATACATACATATATTATATACATTAAATATATATCAAATATATATATATATACATATATATTATATATATATATATATATGTGTGTATGTGTGTGTGTGTGTGTGTGTGTGTGCCTGCCATACAACTTATTTTTGTTTTTTAAATACCGACATAAATACTTCTTTATTTTTTAACAGTTGAAATATGATTATTTTCATCCTAAAAGATCTTCATCCATCATGGGCATTTCTCCGCAGAAGAATTATTTCCAAATAGGGAGACTGAATTGATCCTATAACAACAGCAAGTCCCCCATAGATCTTCCATAGGTTTGGAAAGGGGACATTAAGGACAGTTCCATCCTACTGGAACGATATACCGTAGATGTAACAATGACAGATGGTACATGAGTCACTGTGGCTTATAGTGCACGCATTGCTAATTTCAATAGTCAAACATTATAGAAAAGACCATAAACACTTGACTAACAACGGGTGATATATTTATATATATATATATATATATATATATATATAGAAGTTAAATGGCAGGACAGGATTTGAAATGAAACTATAAGAGATTACTCAAATCCCATATGTGGATGAGATCATGGTGAGGGGTAGATGGAGATGGTTTGGGTATGCTCTTCGCACTCCTCAAAAGAGATTAGTTCACCAAACTTTCAACTGGGCTTTGCAAGGCACTAGAAGAGTTGGAAGACACAGGACTACATGGTTGAGGACTACGAAACGTGAAGTAGATGATGATGAATGGAGAAGTATTGATTTAAAAGCTCAAGATAAACACGACTGGGGAAATCTAACCGAGGCTCTTTGTGTCAATAGGCATAGGAGATGATAATGATGATGATATGCACGCGCATACATAAGCAATACAAATTTTCATTTGAAGAGAGTAACGCCAGAAATGAACATAATTCACATTAACCAAGGAAATCTTCATTGGGCGAGGTTAATTCTACCCCCAACGAGATATTTCTAGATCACAACATATGCTCATCACCATTTACAGCTCCCTAGACCTATAGAAACCTACTACGAGACATCCAATGCCCAAGGAGTTTAATTCGCAAGTGTCAAAGTGTATAAACTGCACAAAGTTAAACAAACCAAGTGACCACATAGTATAGTCTAGACTCTAGAGAATGCAAAGCTTATGACTGAATTGAAAAGACTTGCAGAAAATACTGATCATGGTTACTAAGGATGTCATAAACTGTGGCAATATAAATATACAATCTGTAGGTAGTAAGACTATTCAAGTTCGAGAATTGATAAACCGGAAATATTTGGACATACTAGCATTATCTGAAACGTGGTTAAATAACTTGGACAAGGCAAAGATCACTGAAATGACACCCCACACCACCTTTCACATACCGAGAGAGGGTAGGTCTGGTGAGGGTCAGGGACTCATTATTCGTAAAGTTATTCCGTGACTAGTATAACAGTGACGATTTAACAGTAAATGAACAATACGTGATATGAAACTCTAAATACTCTGAACTCTGATTGGAACCGGAAAAGCAGCCGCCAAATTATTATTATTATTATTATTATTACTATCCAAGCTACAACCCTAGATGGAAAAGCAAGAATGCTATAAGCCCAGGGGCTCCAACAGGGAAAAATAGCCCAGTGAGGAAAGGAAATAAGGAAATAAATAAATGAAGAGAACAAATTAACAATAAATTAAGTGAAATAAGCAAGCAAGCGTAAGCAGAGAGCTGCACCACCTATTGGAGATTCGAACGGTGAGCTTACTCTCTCAGAATAATAAATGGCAGTATATTTTTACCTCGGGAGACCTTTGACCACGAAAAAACACGTGAAGGTCACAAGGGAAATCGATGGAAATGCAGGAGACAAATCGAAGGAAACGGTCCCATTCATGAAACTATATAACAGGAAGTTGGCCAAGACCGTTAATCCTCCCCCAAACGCGCTCTCTCTCTCTCTCTCTCTCTCTCTCTCTCTCTCTCTACACACACAATATAGCAAATTATTATTATTATTATTATTACTTACTAAGCTACAACCCTAGTTGGGAAAAGCAGTATGCTATAAGCCCAGGGGCTCCAACAGGGAAAATAGCTCAGTGCGGAAAGGAAAAAAGGAAAATAAAATATTCTAAGAAGAGTAACAACAATAAATATCTCCTATATAAACTATAAAAACTTCAACAAAACAAGAGGAAGAGAAATAAGATAGGAGAGTGTGCTCGAGTGTACCCTCAAGCAAGAGAACTCCAACCCAAGACAGTGAAAGGCCATGGTACAGAGGCTATGGCACTACCCAAGACTAGAGAACAGTGGTTTGATTTTGGAGTGTCCTTCTCCTAGAAGAGCTGCTTACCATAGCTAAAGAGTCTCTTCTACCCTTACCAAGAGGAAAGTGGCACTGAACAAATACAGTGCAGTAACCCCTTGGGTGATGAAGAATTGTTTGGTAATCTGTGTTGTCAGGTGTATGAGGATAGAGGAGAATATGTAAAGAATATGCCAGACTATTCAGTGTGAATGTAGGCAAAGGGAAAATGAACCGTAACCAGAGAGGAGGATCCAATGTAGTACTGTCTGGCCAGTCAAAAGACCCCATAACTCTCTAGCGGTAGTATCTCAACGGGTGGCTGGTGCCCCAAATACTTGGAATAGACTTCCAGCGGATGTAGCAAACAGTAACACAGTAAACTAGTTCAAGAATAAGTTAGACAAGATCATAAGAACTCTCTAAAGGCTTAAAACTAAATCGCTCTCCCAGAGAGCAAATGGAGTCTCCGCGGATGGACTAAAAAGTCTTTAAGACACCCAAAATCCTTGTAACTCTCCTCTCTCTCTCTCTCCTCTCTCTCTCTCTCTCTCTCTCTCTCTCTTGCTAAGGTAGGAAAAATAACTTATGATAAAACGCAGGAAATTCTACAAAAGTACGAAAATGAAGATATTAGAAACACTCAAAATAATTTTGGCAATAATATAAGATTGTTTAGACCGCAACCAGTTACAGTAGAAACAATAATATTAACAGTTAAGAGTTTGAATAATAGTAATGCTTACGGAACGGATGGTATTCCTACTAGTTTTCTAAAAGATTCCCTTACAGTTATTGCATATTATATCACGGTTATCATAAATACATCGATTGTAACTGGGAAATATCCTTCTATTTGGAAACAACCCCTCGTAGACCCTCTTCACAAGAAAGGAGACAAGGACGACCCTGGTAATTATAGACCTGTTTCTATCCTTCCCCGTAATATCGAAAGTAATAGAAAAGATTGTATGTAATCAGTTAATGGAACATCTAGAAAAAAATAATTTGATCTCTAACACTCAGCATGGATTCCGTAAAGGGTTTATCAACAGAAACAGCTTTGATGAAATTAACAGATGAAATTTATAAAAATATCGATAGGAAATAAAGTTTTCCATATTAATTTTATGTGACCTATCAAAGGCATTTGATAGTGTCAACCATGATGAATTGTGTAAATCTCTTAAGGAACATTACATTGATACGTTCTGGTTTCAGGATTACTTGAAGGATAGAAGTCAGGTAGTTAGATTGGGAGACGTAAATTCTTGCATTGAAAAGGTTGAATTTGGAGTCCCACAGGGATCTGTCCTAGGTCCAATTCTGTTTTTAGTCTACGTTAATGACATGATTAAATTCATAGAAAACTGCTTGCTAATTCAATACGCTGATGACACCCAAGTTCTTTTGGCTGATCAAATAGAAAATTTAGATGGCTTGATAAAAAGGGGCTGAACTAATATTGCTCAAAATTAAGAAATATTTTCTAAGAAAAGGGGCTATTATTAAATGCCACCAAAACACAGTGCATGTTTGTGGGTAGCTCACAATATATTAGCAAAATTCCAAATGACATTATAATAAAATGCGATGGTGATGAAGTAAAGATAAGTCAACATGTGAAAAATCTAGGTCTACACATGGACAGGTACATGACATTCAGTACTCACATTGACGAGCTGAGTAGAAAAGTTAGTGGCATTCTAATGTATTTAAGTAGAGTAAAAGATTACTTTGATGATACTACTCGAGCTTTTATTGTGGAAAGTCTGGTCTTGAGTGTAATAAACTACTGTATTAAGATATGGGGGTCAACTAATGATATGCATATGGAAAAAGCTCAAAAAATCCAAAACTTTGCAGGTAGAGTAGCTGTTATTGGGGTGAAAAAACACGATCACATCACCCCAACCCTCCAGCAATTAAAGTGGATAAAATTAAAAGAAAAGTGTTATGTACGATGTTTGTGTTTTTGTTTTTTAAAAGTTTGAGAAAAGAATATCCCAACTGGCTATACACATTTCCTACAGTTGGTAACTGTAGGAATGCATTAACCAGACAGAATGAAAATCTATATGTAGACAGCTATCGAACTGATTTGGGTTCACGCTCAATGGCAATAAGGGGCCCAGCTTGCTGGAACAAACTACCTCTGAAATAAGAAAATGTACAAATGTTAGTACTGATTTATTCAAAAAGAAACTTAGGCAATATTTTTTAAATTTTACTTGAATGTATATATATATATCCTAAATTTTTACAATCCAATTATTGTGAATTTTATGTAAATAATTTATATTGTTATGTAACAGAATAACCATTTTATAATGGAATAAAGGTTTTTGACTTTGACTTTGACTCTCTCTCTCTTCTCTCTCTCTCTCTCTCTCCTCTCTCCCTCGCGATTCAAATAGTAAACAAGCGCAAACCACAAAATACGAAGCCGGTGTGCGAAGAGGAGAGATGAAATGGATACATAAAAATTTGACTCGATTGAACTAAGCATTGATTTATGTACATGATTGGTAGTCAACTAGTTAAGGTTGCAGCTGTGGTGTAAAAATCATTGTATAAAATTGACTCCGATCCGTTAAAATATATAACCATTAAAACATTTAAGTAGCACATTAGTACTATGTACAGTAGAATGTAGCCACACGCATAGTACTACGTGAAGTAGATTGTAGCCACACGCATAGTAGGCTACTACGTACGTAAAGTAGATTGTAGACACTAGTATAGTACTATGTAAAGTAGATTGTAGCCACCCGTATAGTACAATAGTACTATAGTAGGCCTACTGTGGTATAAAAAGCATGCTGTAAAGTACTTACATTAATATACCCTTGAGTCCATCGTATTAACAACTGCATTTTTCCTTACCTGAAAATAAAAGATGAATAAATTAATAGACATATCTTGAAAAATAAATTTAAAGAAAATTTTAAAAGACAACGTTGAAAAGTTAAACCAGGATATGAAAACAAAATAAAAATTAATATCTAGCTCAGGAAAACAATATGCTTTACATTTTAATTGTAATGAATAACAGACATATCTTAAAAAATAAATTTAAAGAAAATCTTAGACGACAACGTTGAAAAGTTAAATCAGACATGAAAACATAAAACAAAAATTAATATCTAGCTCAGGAAAACAATATGCTTTTGATTTTAATTGTTCATTACTTCTCGTAGTTAATTTGTTTCCTTATTTCGTTTCCTCAATGAGCCATTTTCCCCTGTTGGAGTCCTTGGTCATATAGCATTCTGCTTTTCCAACTTGGGTTGTAGCTTAGCTAATAATAATAATAATAATAACAATAATAATAATAATAATAATAAAGTAGTTACATTAATGATATACCAAATATTTACGATTTTTAGCAATAAAAATATTATCCTACTATGACCAATATCAGTCTAACTACATTAATGTATGATGAAGACAGACAAAATTGATTCACCAACTCCGCTTTGCAAATAAAAGGTGCATTAAACATACGAAAGCTTGCAAAGAAATTAGTCAATATGAATTCATTATCGTTTCCCATCACGGCAAAAAAAAAAAAAAAAAAAAAAAAAACACCAATATCACTACACCATCTGCACTAGTCAGAATTATATTTCACCCAAAATTTCGTTCAACCACGTAAAGCCAGACTGTTCATTCTCTTAAATTAATCCCTGGAACTCCGAAACAAGATTACGCTGCACAATTGCTGTCCTGCTTCATTGCATTCTGTTAAATTGCAACTGTAATGAAAGGTTGGGTATCACGATTAAAATTACGAAATCACTGAAACTTTCCTAATAATGAAACCGAAAAAGTTTAGGGTGGAAATTCGTTCAAAATTATTGGGTTAATTTTGAAAATTAAACGTCACAAAATTATGTATAGTAATACTTGAACTGTGAAAGTGTAAAGTTGACTAGAAACTGAAATGATCCTCCTAGGCCTACTGACGCAAAGGGCCTCGGTTAGATTTCGTCAGTCGTCTCTATCTTAAACTTTTAATTCAATACTCCTCCATTCATCATCATCTACTTCACGCTTCATAGTCCTCAGCTATGTAGGCCTGGGGCCTTCCAACTTTTCTAGTGCCTTGTGGAGCCCAGCTGAACGTTTGGTGAACTATACAGTGCGTGTGTGTGTATATATATATATATATATATATATTACAGAGAGAGAGAGAGAGAGAGAGAGAGAGAGAGAGAGAGTTTTTCAGGACAGCATGCTATGGAAGAGATGAGAAAATTAAGCGAGTCTTCGTCGTTCCTTTTAAATTTCTTCCGTTTTCTTTTTCTCTTGACAAAGAAAACTATACCAAGGTGTCTTTGGGGGACTACACGAATTCGTAAGTCATCTATTAACCAGTCTTACTCGTACTTTTTTTTTTTTTTTTACATAGACATATAACCTGTAAGTGCAACAAGTATATGGAAAATGTACATAAATATGTATACAAAAAAAGTCATATAGCATTTATTTACAATATTCAAGAACATGATGCTATAATAAAATATAATACCAATAAACTTTAGTTAAAATATGGAAACAACACATTGCCACATATATTCGAAAACCCAAAGCCTTATAGCAAAGCTCTTCGCACTCCCCAAGAGAGATTATTTTACCTTGCTTTCAACTGGGCTCCGCAAAGAAGACCAGAACTACATGGCTAAAGACTATGAAGCGTGAAGTACGAGATGACGAATGGAGAAGTATTGATTTAAGAGCTCACGCTAGAAACGACTGGCGAAATCTACTGAGGCCCGTTGTGTCAATAGCCGTAGGAGATGATGATGAAGCAAGAGAAGTTGAAAACATGTTTGTCCTGAACTGCTGATATTAATATGCAATTCTCAAAAAAAAAAAAAAATAAAATAAAAAAAAATAAACAAAAATCATCTGGGCAAGGCAGAAAGTACTAAACCATGGCCAACAACTAGTACTCTTACTAACTCTTACTTACTAACCTACTCTTACTAACGTTTAAGATACTGAACCAAAATGAACCAAACTATCTAAAAGAATGCCGGAACAAACTAGAACTAGAAAACGAATTTTACCATAAGACACATGAGTGACAATCATAGACTATCTGAACCAAGAACAAATAGTAAATTTGGTGAAAGGGCTTTTAGCTACTGTGCGCCTAGACATTATAATAAACTGCCAACTGAAATGAAGGACTAAAGGGAGCAATTGAATCTAAGAAACTAAAGACATTACTTTTCACAAGATCATATGATTTGGAAGATGCTACAATGAAAGAATTGTATAAGTTATAATGAAAATGTTTCGTTAGATGATTGATATGGACTCGCCCGAGAAGTAGTTCACTCGACTTCAGTGGAGGGTTGGATTTAAACCCAAACCAAGTAAACAAGTAAGTACCATTGATTGTAACATATAAAAAAAACGGGAAACTGAATATACAGTAGTGCCTATGAAAGTGATGGAGCCGACCTACCCTTCTGTCTTTTATGTAATCAATCCACTGACAGCTGCAACATACTGTACTGGGGAAGGATAGGCAATTCCCCCCCCCCCCCCCACAACCACCACCAAAAAAATGACTCATGATTCCGTTTACAGGAGCTCGAAGATGAAAAAGGATTTAGATACTAAATAATAACTTATTTCTAAATATCTATGTACAAAATGGATATATAATAAGGGAATTGAAACTTGTTAGTATGAATAAATTAAATGTATTATTTCAGATAGATTTGGAACACTTGCATATTCAAACTGTTACTTTAAGAAACTTTTGTCTCTTTAATGGGATCCTCCCACAAAATTGCTGGTATTTTTCTGCTCTTACGTTCTACAAATATTTGTATGTCTGTTCGTACTGTACTCTTAATTGTAGCATATAATTTCACTATATATAATAATATATATATATATATATATACTGTATGTATATATATATATATATATATACTGTATATATATATGTGTGTATATATATACATATATATGAATATATACATACACGTGTATATATATATATATATATATACACACATATATATATATACATACACGTGTATATATATGTGTATATATATATATATATATACACACACAACACATATATATATATATATATACATACACACACACACACACATATATATATATATATGGCAAAATTTTTATCACATTGTAAGTAAAATACTATGTGAATCCTAACAGGTCTCGTTTATTTCTCTAGCCAATCCACAGGACTGATACAGTGATAAAACCTTTACGATAGCTATGCTACAGTAGGAGTACGACCTAACATGCAAATATTTGTAGAAAATAACAGAAAATTACTGCTAATTATGTGGGAGGAGTCCATTACAGGGACAAATGTCTTTTGCAAGTGACAGTTTAAAACTGATGTTGACCTGCAAGTATGAGGTTAACCTTGATCTCGTTCTATGCATTCATGTTAAATGTGAAAGAGTGAATACCAATCACTGTCTCTTTAAGCCTTTTAGTTAAAAAAATTACTGATAAGGTTAAATTCATAGCGTAATTGAACATCTTATCACAGGCATGTTTCATAAATGGTAAATCCCAGGAAATTATTTATATCAATTTTCAAGTTATCCTTTAATGATAAAAAAAAATAGTTTAGACGAACATTCACTTGAGCAGTTGGAGGGACATATAGAGGGGTGGAAAGAGAGAAGACAGACAGACAATTGAACTGTCTATCCATCAGTCAATTCCTTGATGAAGCCAGATGGCAGATCGGGGGCATAAAAGTTGGGGAGGGGGGGGGGGGTTGATAGCAACTGGAGTACCCTGGGGGGTAAGGCATTTACTTTACGGTATACCATACGTACCCCCATCGCAATATAAACTATGTCACCATCATTAAGAATAGCCCTCCGAACTTCAAGATCACATTTCACCATGAAGTGGGCAGTCCCACACGCTTCACTTTTCTTAAGTCGGCAGTCCCTCCCGCTACACTTTCCTTGAAGTGGGCAGTTCCACCCGCTACACTTTTCTTGAAGTGGGCAGTCCGCCAACTACACTTTTCTTGAAGTGGGCAGTCCCACCCGCTACACTTCTTGAAGTGGGCAGTCCCACCAGCTACAACTTTCTTGATGATTGATTGAAAGTTTGAAGTGGGCAGTCCCACCAACTACAATTTTCTTGAAGTGGACAGTCCCACCAGCTATAATTTTCTTGAAGTGGACAGTCCCACCCGCTACACTTCTTGAAGTGGGCAGTCCCACCAGCTACAATTTTCTTGATTGATTGATTGAAAGTTTGAAGTGGGCAGTCCCACCAACTCCAATTTTCTTGAAGTGGGCAGTCCTACCCGCTACACTTTTCTTGAAGTGGGCAGTCCCACCCGCTACACTTTTCTTGAAGTGGGGCAGTCCCACCCGCTACAATTTTCTTGAAGTGGGCAGTCCCTCCCGCTACACTTTTCTTGAAGTGGGCAGTCCCACCCGCTACACTTTTCTTGAAGTGGGGCAGTCCCACCCGCTACACTTTTCTTGAAGTGGGTAGTCCACCCGCTACACTTTTCTTGGAGTGGGCAGTCCCACTAGCTACACTTTTCTTATAGAGGGCAGTCCCCCCCCCGCTACACTTTTCTTGAATAAGAGACTTATCTTCTCTACATTCCGTATCGCATCCAAACAGCGATTCCTACGAATCAAAGCATTAACTATATCGTGTTGGTTCATTAACTAAATTGACAGAGATTTAAGAGCAATGAATAGTTTGGCCAAAGGAAAAGGAAATCTTAACCGCCTCGTCTATGAATTCTTATGACATTATTTATTTTAAGCCTCCTCTACTTTTGTATTTCCAAGGCCTCTGCTGGTGTAAGAAATCGTGTTTAAAGTCAATCTTGAAAAAAATAGTAAATAAAATAGTAATTAGTAAAGTGAATAACAATAAAAGATAAGAAAAAACTGAATTTAGGTACAAAATTAAACTAGTTTGACACGTCAAAGATTGAATTTAGGTACAAAATTAAACTAGTTTGACACGTCAAAGATAGGTTTAAAAACAAAAGTATAATGCCGTCCATAGCAACGAATAACAAAAATAATCAATGAAAAAAAAATATATGATAAAAAGGCACAAAATTAAACTAGTTTGACACGTCAATGATATGTTTGAAAATAGAAATATGATGTCGTCCATAACCACGAATAACAAAAATATTAAATGAAAAAAATATAAGTCCTTGATTTTAAATATAACTCATAGACCAGACTTTACACGGTACAAAGCCAGGTGTTCACGCAAAAGCATCTGCAATCATGCTTCATTGCTGTCACTGCTAATGTGCAGTCAATAAATCACGATTCACAATGGCGATCGATTGCCAAAGGGAGTGGCATCGCAATACAAATAAAAACTTAATAAAAACTAAATAAACTATAAATATTGAGTCCAATGTCACCATACGTGATATATTCATATCAAACTCAGAAGTAGTATTAGTTTCGTAAATTATTAAACAAAATTATATAAAGATCTTTATTTCAATACCAAGCTATTTTCATTTACTAAATGTGGTTGGAGCGAGGCATGTTTGGACCTAAATCTTTATAAATTATATATATATATATATATATATATGTATATAATATATATGTATGTGTATATATGTATATTTATATATAATGCATATGTGTATATGTATATATATATATGAATGTATATATATATATATATATATATACGTATATATATGTATAAGTGTATATATATATATAAACATATCTATATATATATATCAATAGACCATATTTCAATTTAGGATCGGCCCTATTAGGACAAAGAAGTCTGTTCGTTCTAACATTGAGCTTAGGATTTCCCTAAACCACGAGAAAATTAATAAATCCATTCTAAATATTTTTTTTTTTACGTAATTAACACATTCCCTTATTGTCTTTTTTCTATCACAAGCCAGATGGTTCTAAATTTAATTTGGTTAAAAAAACTTCTTAATCAACTACACACTAGAAAATCTCCAAACTATTCAACCAAGCCAAATATATACTTCCAAATAAGGAGAAGTCTATCATCTACCTAGGGTTGATCATTCACCACTTTCCTGAATTGTCCTTCTCCTATCACAAGCCAGATCATTCTAAATCTAATTTGGTTAAAAAACTTCTTAATCAGCTTAACACACGAGAAAATCTCCAAACTATTCAACCAAGCCAAATATATACTTCCAAATAAGGAGAAATCTATCATCTACCTAGGTTGATCATTCACCACCAGTCATGCGCAGAATGGCGAAGACGGTAAGAGAATGTCAAGTCGATCACAAGGTCGGCAAAGATGAATAAGCAGGTCTAAATGCGTGTGAGATACTCTGTGAACCTCAAAGTGCAGAAGAAACGAACAAAAGAGATTTTATGACACTAAATTAAGTAGCAAAGACTATTTTAGAATAATAATGATAATGATAATAATGATAATAACAACAACAACAACAATAACAACACCCGACAATAATACACTCGGGAACACTTCTATCTTATTTATCTTTTTTTTCTTGAAATAATAATAATAATAATAATAATAATAATAAATAATAACAACAACAAAAAGCATAATAAATAATAATAAATGATAATAACAATAAGCATTATAATAATACTAGTAATATTAATAACAATAATAACAATAATAACGATAACAACAATAATAACAATAACAACAACAATAATAATAATAAAACGTTCGAGCACACTGGTCTCTTATTTATCTTCCACTCGTTTATTTTTTTTAATTTTCAAAATTTATATATATATATATATATATATGTATGTAGTATATATACATATATATACATATATATATATATATATATATATAAGATTTATTTTGGTGTTGTTGCTGTTCTTAAGGTATTTTGTCTTAATTGTTAATTAATCATCTTGTAGTTTGTTTTCCTTTCCTCACTGGGCTATTTTCTCTGTTGGAGCCCTTGGGCTTATAGCATCTTGCTTTGCCAACTAGGGTTGTAACTTGGCAAGTGATAATAATGATGCTAATAATAATAATAAAACTATATATGTATAACAGTATACAAGTGACAAACAACTTTATTATTCATTGCATAATAGCATTGCCTATTTTTGGAACCATGACATAAGTAGGTATTTCATACTAAGGGATGAAGAGCTTAATGTTTATAAGCTCGTAAAAAGCTGGTAAAATGTGATGAGTTATTATTACGACTTGGATTAGCAACTCCTTGCTTACGAAAT